>NC_056733.1:1198928218-1199135718 GCF_019279795.1 Protopterus annectens
TCCCAAACAACACCAACCATTGGTTAAATTTCTTGAGTGATACTTAAATACACAGTGAATTTTGGGGCCTTTGTGTTTCTCTGAAAAGATTTCTAGCCTGCATAAACTAAATCACTGCTGGTGATTCCCTGCTAGGTGAGAAAATCATTGGTTAAATTGTCTATTGAGCGATACTTAAAATACACAGTGAATTTCTGGGCCTTTGTCTTTTTCTGAAAAGATTTCAAGCCTGCATAAACTAAAGCACTGCTGGTGATTCCTTGCTAGTTTTTCCCATCTACCCTCTCCTTTATTGATCTGCTTTTTAAACCCAGTGATTTTAAGCTGCCCATCCCTAATATAAACTGACCTTATTAAGCTCCTCCCTTTCTACACTGCTGTTGATATCCTGAATTATTTATTTGCCTTTCCTTGTGCATATATTGAAAAAGTGTATTTTGCCTCTCATTGTCTGTTCTACTGATTTGCGTGCTCTGAATTCATTATCTAGCTAGCTGTTGGATATAGAAATGTATTTTTACACTTTAGCAAGCACTTTTTTTTACATGAAGAGGTCAGTGGATTTTCTATCTAGTGCACTGGGAGGTAGCCTGTTAGAAGTTTCAAAAAAGAAAACTCTATTGTCTGCTGCTGCTTTAAGTAGTTATTTTCACTATATTATATTATATCTGTTAGTTGTAGGGCTATTGTTGTAGTTAGTTTGTGTGGTTTTGTTACACTTGGACTCCAAACCAGTTATTCTACATTAAGAAGGTGTTTTTCTTCACTCTAGCAACTTATGCAGGTGTTTTTCTATTCACTCTTGACTGCAAACTGGGAGCCATTATTGAATCCCCAAATTATGTGGATATTCTACAAAAGGGCCTTAGAGAAACAGATGCTTGGTGCCAGAGCCATGGGCTCAAGCTCAATGCCAAGAAATGTATAGTTATCCCCTTTGGAAAAAAACATGTACCCATGAATTACCACATAGGTGGCAGTACACTAAACAATGAAAGTGTGATAAGAGACTTAGGGACACAGGTGGACAGTGGTCTCAGCTTCGATAACCACGTTGTCACAACAGTCAGGAAATCCTTCTATGTGGCACACCTCATCACTAAGGGCTTTTCATCCAGAAAAAAGGAGGTCATTGCCTCATTGTACTCATCCCTCATTAGACCTGTTATAGAATACAACGTCCCATTTGGTATGTACCTTTCAAGACATCTGCAACAACTGGAAAGACCACAGAAATACCTCACTAAAAGAATCACAGGCCTAAAGCAGATGCCTTATACTGACTGTCTAAAAAAACTCCACCTATACTCTGTCACATATCATCTACTCAGAGGCGATCTCTGTTTAACATACAAGGCCATGTCAAACCCAGAGCTGTTGGACATGCTACATTTAAAGAAATCCCAATCCCTCAGAAACACATGCTCCAGGGATCTAAACCTTGTCATCACAATGAACAAAACATGCTGGAGGGATAGGTTCCTGACCCAGAGACTCTCCAGATTCTGGAATAGACTGCCCATACATGTCAAGCAGACTGCCTCTTTGGCCCTCTTTAAAAGGAACCTTGATGATTGGATGGGAGATAGGAAATTCACCCTGGGTATCAAGTCAGTTACCTTGCTAGACAGGGGTCCAGGGAAGTAAATACTGTAGGAAGAAATAGCCAGGGAATTGTTATGGCTAGGCTAGGGCCGATAACCTAGTACCAACCTATGAACCTATGAACCTGTAAGTGTGCTGATCTAACCTGTCTGAGTTGAGGATCTGATGGAAAACTTATAGTGTGTTTTCCTGATTAGCAGTTAGCTTAGAACTTGTTTCTCATTGCTCATATTTAAGCCTTGCATTTGCATGGTGCAGCTCTTTGTGCAGCAACAGTTAACAGTGCCCTGTATAGACAAAATGCCTAGAACCTCAGTTTTCCCCTAAACAGCTGTCAGTGAAACCCTTCTAAACCTTTCTGTTTCTCTAGGAGCAACTCACTTGCACACTGAGTAGCTTTCCCTTAGGTTCATACTAGGCTATCTGCCCTAGGGCATTTATAAGCCTAGCCAGAGTGTGTTTGGCTTTTGCTACCCATTTTAAATTAATTTTGCTATGCCCTTTTTCGAGGTTAGTATACTGTGCCTCTGCCTAACAGTGACACAGAAGTGATACCCAGGGTAAACCTACGATCTCCCATCCACTCATCAAGATTCCGCTTGAAGAGAGTCAATGAGGGACTCTGCCTAACCTGGACTGGGATTTTATTCCAGAGTGAAGGGAGCCTCTGGGTTATGAATCTGTCCCTCCAGCATGTCCTATTTATTTCAGTGCTGAGGTTCAAGTCTCTCGAGCGTGGCTCGATGGGATTTGGATTTTCTGAGGTGCAGCATGTCCATTAATTCCGGGTTGGACATGGCTTTATAAGTCAGGCACAGATCGCCTCTGAGCAGGTGGTATGCCACTGAGTAGAGCTGGAGTTTCTTCCGGGCAGCATATGGCATCTGTTTGAGCCCTTTGATCCTCTTGGTGAGGTACTTTTGGGGTCTTTCCAGTTGCTGCAGGTGTCTGGTAAGGTACATCCCAAAAGGGGCATTGTACTCAATTATGGGCCTGATGAGGGATGAGTAAAGAGGCACGATGACCTCCCCTGATTTAGATGTGAATCCCTTCATGATTAGGTGGGCTATATAAAATGTTTTTCTAACCACTTTGGCCACGTGGTTGTCAAATGAGAGATTGCTATCAACTTGGGTCCCCAGGTCCCTAATTACGTCTTCTGTACTTAATGGATTACCACCTATGTGGTAATTTGTGGGCACTTTGTTTTTGCCAAAGGGGATGACTATACACTTTTTGGAGTTTAGCTTGAGGCCATGGCTCTGGCACCAGTTGTCTGTTTCTATGAGGCCCTTTTGGAGGATGCTTGTGTTGGCTGGAGAGCCGATTATGGCACCCAGTTTGCAGTCATCTGTGAACTTGGTCAGCCACAGTCCTTCCTTGTTTGCCTGTACCTCCGAGAAATATATACCGAACAAGAGAGGTCCCAGGACTGAGCCTTGTGAGACGCCACTTGAAACTGGTTAGGAGTCTGACATGGCTCCAGCAATTCTAACCATGTGGGTTCTGTCCTTGAGCCAGTCTGCAACCCATCTAGTGACATAGGGGTTTATATTTAAGCTGGTGAGCTTATCTATAATGCCCGAGTGGGGTATTGTATCAAAGGCTTTTTCGAGGTCCAGGTAGGCTGTGTGGACCACCTTCACCTCGTCAATGGCCTTGATGACTGTTTCAAAGAAATCAACCAGGTTTAAGAGGCAGGATCTGCCCTTAACAAAGCCGAACTGGGTAGGATCCAGTGTCTGTAGGTCCACAATATCTTTATTTATGAGGTCCATGATGATCCTTTCCATAGCTTTGCAGATCAAGCTAGTCAGGCATATGGGGTGATAATTTCCAGGATCTGTTGAGGCACCACCTTTGTAAAGAGGGACCACTGTTGCTGTATGCCACTCTTTGTGTACATATCCTGTAGTAAGGCTGAGATTGAACAGTAGTTTTATGTTTGGGTTTAGCTCTTCTTGGAGTTCATGTAGGACCCAGCCCAGGACACCGTCTGGTCCCATTGATGCTGTGTTTTTTGCTTTGGAGAGGGCGGCTCTTACCTGAGCATCTGAGATGTCAGGGGGGCAGCACTCTGCTGGGATAGATATTCGCCCTTTTTGTGGGGAGGGAGGGGAGAAGTTTATGCTGAAACTGTCAGCTAGGATGTTGGCAATGTCTGTGGGTTCGGTGTATTTTGTGTCATTTTGGATTAATTCTGAGCATATCTGGGAATTCCCACCCAGGTTTCTAACATAACTAAAGAAAGCCTTGTGATTATCCTTAGTGTCCTGTGCAATTCTTCTCTCGAAGCTGGCCTTAGACGATTTTATGAGTGCCCGTAGTTTTTTGCTAATACTGATCAGAGATGCCTTCCCTTTTTGGGATTTTGCTCTATCATGTAGTAGCTTCCTCCTTCTATTGTATAGTTTGTTTATGGCTGGGGTCCACCAGACAGGATGGCTACCTTTGGAGGATTGGGTCTTGGTTTTATTTGGGATTGCATGATCCATGCATTCCTGAAGGTGTTCATAGAATGCGTTTATAAAGGATTCTGCGGTCTGGGCCGACTTTTCCACAGGCCCGGGGGCTTTGAAGGATTCCATCTTGGTTTTGAGGAGTGTGAAATTTGCTTTAGAGAAGTTTTTTACTGTGTTTTTCTGGGCAGGGGGTGGGGTCGGGATGTGAATATCCAGTGAGATTAGTTTATGGTCTTGATCTTACCAGTGAGGGATACACTTCTGGTCTGGAGCATAGAGTTCCCATGTTGGTGATGATCAGGTCCAGTATGTTTTCCCCTCTTGTGGGAGTGGTAACAAGTTGTTCCATAGCATTTGAGTTTATAAATTCTAGGAACCTTTGGGCTAGGGTGTTGGAGCTAGAGTAATGCTCCCAGTCTATGTTTGGGTAGTTGAAGTCACCCAATATAATGGTGTTTGGAGAGACCTTCATATTTTTCAGTGTTCTCAGGAAGGCTGAGTGGCGTTCCTGGGTTTGGGAGGGTGGTCTGTAGCAGGCTATAACCTGGAAGGCAGTTTTACCCACTGTTAGTTGCACATGGATAGTCTCTGATGCTTCGTGCTGTGCCACCAACCTGGAGGTGTGGGTATCTTTGACGAATATTGATACTCCCCCTCCTTTTGTGATTCGGTCCAAGTTTTGGGGCTGAAAAGCATGGTATGAGGTATAACGTGGTAGTGCTGGGGTGCTCTCGGATGCCTTGAACCAGGTTTCTGTTACTGCACAGATATCGATGTTCTCCATGCTAAGGAGAGTTTAGGGTGCGTGCATCTTGAGGTTTAGACTTCTGGCATTGAGTAGCATTACTCTTAGTTTCTTATCCCTTGTGATGCCTATGGAGGTGGGATTGTCTTTGGAGCCTTGCCTAAAAAAGGCACTATGGGGGTAGCAAGAGCATTTGCCAATATCTGAAAGCCCAGGGGTGACAGGTGCAAGCCATCCCTAGCGAAGCATCATAGCTTGTCGAGCATGTCATCCCAGGCTGACAGGCATTGGATCCCCTTTGAATGACACCAATACTTAAGCCAATTGTTGAAAATGATCATCTTGTCTTCATATTGTGGCATCATTCTTGGTGAGGGTAAGATGCTACTCAAGGTCAGGGTCATTCCGGCCTGGGCCACATGCTCAGAGAGCTCCTCTATGTCTCTTTTGATGTAGTCAAGGGAGGTACGTCTCAGGTCATTCACACCAGCATGGACAATGACTGCATCATATTTGTACTTGCCTTGGAGTGACCTGAGTGCGTGTGTTATGTGGCGGATCCTAGTGCCCGACAGGCAGCTCACCGTGACCTTCTCCGTGTTCAGCCTGGTGAGTGGGACGTCAGTGTGCCTGATGATAGAGTCACCTATTACAAGTGTATCAGGTGTGGTGTTTAGCCTTAAGGGCTGTGACTGTTCGGCACACTGGCTTTGTGAGCTATGTGTTGCATGTGTTTTGTTTTGGGATAGCGGTTGCTTGGGTGTCTGCTTTGGAGGTCTCTGCTGCTTAGGCAGATTTTTATTTAGAGCCTCCGAGTATGTTTTTGTGTGTTTATGTGTTTGGTTTGCTGTCGTGGTAGGTCTATGTGAGACTGGAATTGTAGTGAGTGTGGTTTCCTTCTCCTCCTGACTGGTTATGCCAGTACTGAGTTGAGAGAGCTTAGCCTCCAGTTTGGCTATATGGTTGCATCTCTCACATGTGTTGGAATTTGTTGGGAGGAGGAGAGGGTTGTCTGTGTACATGAGGCAGTTGTAACATTGCCTCAAGATTCCTAGATTCACCAGCTGGACCGGAGAGGAGATTGACAACTGACATTTGGACATGCTAGAATAGTACTGGGAATTCCTTTATAATTGAAAAAAAGGGCCAATGGGGAACAAGGTACTCAAGGGGAGTTTGTGAGGGTGTAGCGCTTTTAATTTTTTAGTGCTGACTTAGTGAGCAAGTGCCAGGAACTTAAATGCAATGTGTTACAGGTAACTTAAATGGAAAAAATGACAAACAGTAACTTTCTTTCAAGTGAAACAATGAAATAAGTACAGTAAGCAATGCAGATATCACTAGGGATCCATAGAAGCACTGAAAAGCCGTGTTTTAGGTGGAATTAGCATTTCAGGGAAATAACAAGCAAACAAACAACAAGCATACAAACAAAGCTAGATTCAGCAGGCCTGGATCTAGTCTATGCTACAGCAAACAAGGTGTACCAATTTTATTAAGAAACAGTTCAAATATGCAGGCACTATAAGCCTTTAACCAGAAATTTCCAGCTCAGAAGGGCAGAGTCCAGCCTCTCCTCCCACAAGAGTGCAGACCACAAACCTTCTTAATGTAAAATAGCTGACCTGAAGCCCAAATACTTAAACCAGAACTAATACACTTTTAGAATAACAGACACTGAGCCCTCAATCAGCAGTTCCCAACTTAGAAGGATGTAAGCTACCTGTCCTGCCAACACAGTGCAGGCCACAAACCTTCCTAATGCAAAACAACTGGTCTGAAGCCCAAGTGCTTAATCCAAAAGACTTAGAATGATAGCTACACTTTAATCAAGTTACTACCAAGCAGTAATAAATACAATTGAATACTTTAAAGAATACCTGGATTAGTGCTGAAGTTATACAAACAAAGCTAGATTCAGCAGGCCTGGATCTAGTCTATGCTACAGCAAACAAGGTGTACCAATTTCAGTAAGAAGCAGTTCAAATATGCAGGCACTATAAGCCTTTAACCAGAAATTCCCAGCTCAGAAGGGCAGAGTCCAGCATCTCCTCCCACAAGAGTGTAGACCACAAACCCTCTTAATGTAAAATAACTAGTCTGAAGCCCAAGTGTTTAAACTAAAAGGCTTAGAATGAGTTACACCAAGCAGTAATAAATACAATTGAGTACTTTTAAGATGACGCAAAAGCAAAATAAAGTAGGAAGAAACACAAATACAGTAAAAGCAGATAAAAAAAATTAAGTGGAAAGAGAGAAAGGAAGGAGAGAAAGGAGTAGCAGAAACTAAGCTGATTGGCCTTCTCAAATGTTCTCCCTGTACTGGGTAGAATGAGGTAATGACACCAGACTGGGAGGAGGGTCCCAGATCAAATTTACACTAGAGGCAGGCAACTGCAAAGCCACCAACTATAAAAGCACTATACCAACAGGGAGGGAGGGTAGGAAATAAACTGCAGAAATGTTTCTCACAGCTGAAAAGCAGCAGTGAGCCTTTAAATTAAAGTTTTAAACAGCTAAAGGAGCCTCTAGAAAAAAGAGTTTAACTGCAACAAGTTATCAGAAACAAATAACCCAACAGATGCTTAATAAAAGTGGACAATTTCCAGTTAATACCTCACACACAGTGAAACTAGCTAGAAAAATACACAGTACACAAAGTGCTATAAATAACAAAGAAATAAAGAACAAAATAAACAAAAAACAGGATTCTTAATGTTATATATTATAGCTCTGAGTTTCCTCAGTGTCCTTCCTTCGATAAGCTCAGTGTGAAATGGCAGAACACTCACAACTGAACTTCTTAGGTAACAGAAAGTTGAAACCTGAGACAGCTTTTAAGAAAGAAATCTCAAAAGCACCAATGAGGTGCTTAGTCTAAGCTGTAGTCCAGGTGACCTCAGTCAGCCAATGTTCTCAAACAATTCTCTCTCACTGAAATGCCTGATGGCTTTGGCTAAACCAAGATGTCCCTGAATATGTGCTCAGACACACAGCCTCCACAAACACTAGGCCCATATACAAGACTGAATATGGAAATGCTACAAATATCCCCACTACTTAGAACAAACTGCAGAAATGTTTCTCACAGCTGAAAAGCAGCAGTGAGCCTTTAAATGAAAGTTTTAAACAGCTAAAGGAGCCTCTGGAAAAAAGAGTTTAACTGCAACAAGTTATCAGAAACAAACAACCCAACAGATGCTTAATAAAAGTGGACAATTTCCTGTTAATACCTCGCACACAGTGAAACTAGCTAAAAAAATACACAGTACACAAAGTGCTGTCCTTCCTTCGATAAGCTCAGTGTGAAATGGCCCTTATTGATCAAAATAAGCCTGCACAAAGTGTAGGTCCCTCTTGTAGTCTTGGCACTACCAGCACAGTCCTGTTTTATTAACCCATTCCATTCCCTAACAAAACATACATCATGGACGGGAGTTTACCATCATTTCTCAGGCCAGACTAATAGACTTGGGCATCCTGAGGGAATGCAGCAATTGTCTCATGTATACTGACAACCACTTACTCCTGAAACAAACAAATACTTTATGTGAGAGATGCACTTACACTATGAAATTGGAGGCAATACATAAGGACAAATCAAATGCCAAACAGGTTGTCAGCACATAAATGCTTCCCAAACTCAATAAGGACATGACACATAAACCCACTTATATGGAGGTATTCATTAGTAACTTACAAAAGATCAGAGGTCTCCCAAATGGAAACAACTTATACACATAACAATTCAAAAAACAACCACAACACATAATACCACACACCAGTATCTCAAAAAACAAGCCTATAAAGTGTAACATCACAAAACCTAATGTATTGGTCATGGGTGACTCGATTGTGAGATATATGGATGTTCCCCTCATCAGGCTGATTAAGGAATAGGTTATGGTTAGCTGCCTGTTAAGTGTCAGGATCCATCAAGTCACTCAAGCATTCAAGTCACTCAACCACAAGTACCAGTATGACTCCATCATAGTCCATGTGGGGATGAATGTCTTTAGACATAACCCGATGGACTATATGAAGAGAGACATGACTGAGCTCTCAGATTTTGTGTTACAGGTGGGTATAAGCCTAGCCTTAAGCAGCATTCTACCTTCTCCAAGTAAGATGCCACAATACAAACAAAAAATGACTGATTCTAACAATTGGCTTAGCTTCTGGTGTCAGTCCAAGGGGATCCAATATTTGTCAGCCTGTTAAGATATGGCCAATAGCACATGCTGCTTTGCCAGAGATGGTCTACACCTGTCTCCTCTAGGCATTCAGATACTGGCAAAGACATTACTCACCCCTATTGTGCCTTTTTTAAGCATTTTCAAAATAACCAACCTCCCAACATAACAAAATCCTCTCTAGATAAATTCAAGGTACTTCTGTTTAATGTTAGGAGTATAAACAAGAAACTGCACTCCCTGGAAGCACTACTCAGTTTGGAAGATTGTGATCTAAATTCAGTCACTGAGACATAGTTTGAAGGCACAGAAAGCACACCGGCAGTGCAGGGCTACAGTGCCTTCCATATGTTCAGACCACATACTGAGCATGAAAGAACCAAAGGAGCTGTATCCATCTTCATTAAGGATAAGTACACCTCAAGACTGGTCAAACAGTATCACTCTCTTGAGCTACTCCTTGTCCAATTAACTATAGGCAAACCCCCCTCCCATATCATAGCTAGCTAGAGATCCCCCACCATGAAACAGGAAAAGCATACCACATACCCAGACTTACTGGAGTCACTTGCCATACAGCTCAGTACCTTACTCATGGGTAATTTTAATTATCCTTCCATCAACTGGGAAATGTACATGGCCAGAAGGATGCTGGCTCAGAGGTTCTTGAACTTTGTCAATGCAAATGCTCTTGGACAGCTAGTCAGCACACCCACAAGATGTTTAAATGTCCTGGACATAGTACTCACTAACATGGGAGTGCATTGCACCCCCCCTGTGATGTTTGCCCTAGTAAGATCTGACCATAAATCAGTCTTGTTCAATGTAATTATCAGACTAGGTACCACATCAAGCTCAAAAATGCTTAAGAATTTTTCAAAGACAAATGACCTCCTACTAAGTGATGGCATGAGAAGTTTCAAAGCCCCCTGAAATGCAGATAACTAGGACTCCAATGTAGAGGTGTACACCAATGCCCTGTATAACCACTTAAGCAGTTGTATAGAATTAGCTGTACCTGACAGGACTAAAACCAGGTCTTTCTGAGAAACAAGCCACTCTGGTGGACCCCTAGTATAAACAGGCTATACAACAAGAGAAAGAAACTAATGTCCAAGAACAAGAGGGAACTGGTTCAGCATAGAACAAAAATCCCTCTCTAGCGTAAACAAACAAATTAAAGATCTTGTCAAGTCCTCCAAAGCTAATTACAAAGCAAAAATAGCTTTTGTATCTAAGGATCATCACAAAGCATTCTGTAACTATGTCTGAAATCTAAATGGGAATACCCAGCTATTCACTGAACTGGTTGTGGATGGCACCATCCATATTCAACCATTCCTCAGTCTATTGGCTCAAAAAAGCAGGTCATCTCAGTGCTCTCTGAGGCCAAAAACACAGCATCAACGGGACCAGACTACATCCCAGGTTGCCCTTGGTTTCCTGTTTAACCACAGCCTGAGAGCTGGCTATTTTCCTGAAGAATGGGGGACAGCAACAGCAATCCCTCTGCACAAAGGGAGACCATTAACTGACCCTGGGAATTATAGGCCCATAAGCTTGACTAGCCTCATTTACAAGGCCATGGAAAGAATCATTATGGAACTTATTAACAAGGACATAGGTAATCTGCTAACTCTGGACCCAACCCAGTTTGGCTTTATTAAAGGTAGATCATGCATGCTAATGTGGCTGACTTCTTCAAAAAAGTCAGTAAGGCCCATGATGAGAGAAAGACCATCTACTTTTACCTAGCCAAGTCACCTGACACAATCCCACATTCATGCAATATAGAGAAACTCTCACAACTGGGAATTAATACTTACATTACCAGATGACTAGCCAACTGGCTCACTGACAGGACATGTACTGTCAAAATGGGTGAGTTCACCTCTTGCAAAAGACCAGTCACTAGTAGCATACAACAGGATTATGTGCTGTGCCCCTTACTGTTCAGAATTTATTTGTCAAAAATGTGGGCAAATTTGGACGGCTTATATCCGACCAAGTTCACTGATGATTGCAAATTGAGAGCAATCACTGTTCCCTAATGATGACTGGGTTGACACAGACAAATGATCGGTGCCAAAGCCACAGATTAAAGCTAAATGCAAAAAATGCATTATTATTCCCTTTGAGAAAGCTGACATCCCTGCTAATTACACTATAGGCAGCATGCCCCTAAGCTTAGACCCAGTGGTACATGATTTGTCTACTCAGGTTGACAGCAGCCTGAACTTTGACCACCATGTATCCACAGTAGTAAAGATATCCTTCTCTGTGGCACATCTTATAAGTAAAAGCATTGCATCTAGATCTATGGATGTCATAATTCCATTATATTCAGCTCTCATCAGACCAGTAATTAAGTACAATGCTCCCTTTTGCATGTGCAACAATTGGAGAAACCACAGAGGTTTCTCACCATGAAATTACAGGGTACAGAAAACAAGTTTTATGTGGAAAGACTGAAATCCCTGTCACTGTATTCCCTCTCCTCCAGGGTGCTAATGGGTGACCTGTGATTGGCTTACAGGGTCATCTCTGACCCAGCCCTGATAGAAATACTCCACATTCATAAATCAAACTGCATGAGGGTCAGTTGCTCCAGGAATCTTAACCTAGCAGGTCATGCTGGAGAGATTTGTATATCTCACAGGACTGCCACTTCTGTGGAACCAGCTTCCAATTCATGTGAAACACAGCCCCTCCCTCACCCTCTTCAAACACAACCTTGATCAATGGATGGGTGACCACAGATTCACTCCTCGACTACTGCCCATGTCCCTCCTGGATGGAGGAAGTCAGTATTAACTACCATAGACCCTTAGTTCTGCGAACTTCACTTACCTCATCACCAGCAATTGGGGCAATTTGGGGATAAACATGTCCAGGCTTGTAAGGGCTCTAGAAGCGTTAGCCTAGTAACCTTCAATGAACCTATGAACCACAATCCCATTTCCAATGTATTTTCCAGTACTCAATTCAGCTCATAAATATTAAACTTTCCACCCCCAACAGCCATACATCCACTGTCATAATAACTGAAACAATACTTTACTAATTATCTCTCCCTTCCCTAAATTATGTCTCCATCTGTATATTATGAGTAATTAGTACTACTCCATTATTCATAACCACAAAACTAAAACCAACAAATTGAAAATGTACACAGTAATCTCTAACACCCTCCTATTCCTTATTCAACATCTCTTCCCAATAGTCTCTGACTGAAAAAAAAAGTGATGCAATACAATCTAGCTCTCATTACAACTTCATCAACACCCCCATACCTCACTAATAAGTATCATCCTAAATTTTAACATGCACACAAATAAAATGTAATATATTATACTTATGTGTCTTCTACAAAGCTACCTCAAACCCAATGCCATTCTTAAAAGAAAACGTATCTAAGTTTTCATTCCTATAGAATACACAGATGTTAGCTTGTGATAGTCTTTGACTAACTAATAACATTCCAGGCTCCAAACTAGCAAATATTGGTCCAAAGTGAAAAACACATACCACCTAAAGCTTGTACTCAACCACAATAATACCGAAATCTAAAAATTGCTCACATGAATATTAGAATCTTAAGCAAAAAAAAAGCAAGGATCAATGGTCCCCCCATATATTAGGAATAACTGAAACATGGTGTAATAACACCTGCTGTCTATTCCTTTGCATATATTCAAACCCTACCTGTCTCTATAGCAACAGGTTATGAGATGAATCAGGTGGTGGTTTTGCCCTTCAATTCCACAATAATTTATCAATTGCTATCAAAACAGTGAATACAAAAGAAACCAGTAATAGCTATAATGGATAAACTGGATATTAGCTGACATAACTTTTGTTGATCACACCAATATGCACCATGGCATAATATGTGTCCTTCCTCCAACTTCAACTTCATAAACACCCTGCAAAGTTTGCTCCAAATATCTTCTCAGTAGATACTCCAATGAACACAATTATTCTGGGAGATTTCTATATAAATATTACCAGTCTCACTGCCCAAAGAATAAACAAAGTGCTAATACACCACAGCCTAGAGCAAGTGGCCAAAGAGCCAAAAAACCTCAGTTCTGTAACCCTAGATCTAATCATCACTGAAATGAAACATATATGTCAAAATATCATAATTCTACTACATAAGTTAAGTTATCATTATCTCATAATGTTATTCTACTCCTTTAAAGTAAATTAAAAAAAGAAATGCCCTCAGCAGTGTAGAATCATTTTCAGTTTGAAACCAGACAAGAAGGAGCATCAGGCAGTTTCAAAAAATATACTGAAAGAGAGCCTTTCCAAAGAAGCGTCATGCTCCTGTTAGAAAAGAAAAGGGTAGTCTAAGCATATTTATGGCTAGGCTTCTATAGGCCCTAGGGCCAATAGCCTAGTACCTACCTACCTATGAACCTATATATTGCATCCATCAGGAAGGTAAGCCAATGGCTCACAGCTATCATAGTAAATAAAGTCACTCCTAAAGGTCTGTTCACATCATGGAATAATTCATAAGAAAAACATTATCATTCTGTTATCATATGATGCAAAATATCTTCCTGCATGCACATACTGTAAATACTTCCTTTACTTCCTTCACCCTTCCTTTCTCAACAATCATCCTAAGACCTGTTCTACTCTTATACCTGACTCTCCAAAATTGCCTCATTACTTTATAACTCCACTACTTGATATTGTTATATTTCCATTGAAGGCATTGTTATGACATATTCCATAAATGTTTTTCTCTTTACCATGCCACTGTGTTTCTGATATTTAAAACATGTGTATAATGTGTATGTGAATAATCTGCTTTTCTATGTCATTTTGTTTCTGATATTTCTTTAATGTGTATTACTTGCAAATTTGGTTTCATTTTCTATTTGTTATTGTAAAACTATATTTGGGGCTTTTCTCCCTGGGCCTCCATTGAAAATCGGCTCAATCTGGCCCAATGGAATTTTCCAGTTAACAAACTGCACATAAATAAATAAATATATAAATGAATGTTCACAATGTGCTCAGCTTCTATTTGTGTAGTCTGTGCTGCAAATGTTACCTTGTGTACTATATCTTGAGAATGTGAACATCTACATATCTGATATGTTTTGTAACTTGCTTTAATTGATAAATAAATGTTCATAACTTGCTTTAACTCTTTCAGTCATAACAAATATGGAGCTAATTAATCTCCCTTTTTCCTGAGGTCTTCCAAGGTAGAAAACCATTTGTTTCCTGACAACTTTTTTTGTTTTTCGTTTTTTTACAAAATCTTCTGCTCTAAACACATTTCAAGAGACATGTAATATCTGATGAATGATGTGAATTACAAAAAAAAGTGAAATATGAAAGCTTTTTATAGACATTGAACTCCACTATATAAGCCCTGTAAAAGTTCTGTCTACAGCTGATGATTTTATATTGCAAGTTTATAAAAAAATGGAATTTTAATTGCGTAAAATACTGTGCTATGGTCAAGCAAAGGGTTATAATTGTGAAAGTGTGAAAGAGATAGATAAAAAATATCACTGAAAAAAAATGCTTCACCCTCATCAAAAGTGACGCAATGATGTATCATAAGAAATGGTACCATACCCATTTTGCAATATTTCAGGATCTATGAAAACTATACATATAATATTTATAAAATATTTCAAAACAAAAGCATGCATGTTAAATGGAAAGTATCTGTGGCAATATTATGTTAATGTTTTGTATATGATGACATCATTTTTTCATCTGTAGCTCACACAGCTTTTATGAAATGAATACAGTTAAAAAATCTAGCTAATAATTCACAAGTGCTTAACCAAAAAAACAGCATTGATATCTCAGAATGTCTTTGTGTTATCCATTATATTTTAATGTATTATTTTACTAACACCAGTGCTTGCACACATCACTTCTAATATGGCTGTGACACACATTCTATTTTTGCATTAATGTACACGTGAAAAAGATCTTAATTTTTTTATAACATTTTGCTAATACACAGTAATAATTCCAGCTATGTACATCATATGTGGGTAATTTCACTATATATGTTTAGCAAATCATGTCAACTTGTAGACACCACCTTACTGCCTAAGTTTTAGGTACCAGGATTTCTGGAATTTGGAAACTGACAAGCATACTCATTTCAGGAGTGCAGGGAAGTCTCCTCTAAAGATGAATATACCCTTAAAGGATACACAGGAACTCTGCTTTCCTAGAGACTGTACTCTGGTAGAAAGCAATGAGTTAATTGCCATTTATTTATCACATTAAATATTCTTGAACGTCTTGCTATTTGTTCCTTCATTCAGTTTTATTCTGTTACTACAGCTGTTGCTCTATGGACTTGTGGCTGAAAAGAGTCTGAGGTCCAGCCCACTTTCTAGGTTATCAAATTAAATAAATGTAAATACATAAATCCTAGTGGTATTGACAAGGGTTGCTCTGAGAATAACCTTTCTTTTCTTAAACTTTTCTGTGAAGCTTAAAATTTGTATGCACTGGAACTTTAATTCTTATGTTCTTTTCAAAATGGAAAAAATCAGTAAGTCTTCAAAGAACTCTAATAATGTCAAACTGAACTATGTTGCTTTTCAAAAACGAAATGCTATCACTGACCACAACCTTGAGAGCCTTCATGAAAAAAGCATCGCAAATGATTTTCACCAACTTATCCTTCTAGAATGAAATGCAGCAACTGAACAAATACCTGCTCAGCCTCCTAGAAAGCAGTGTAGTCAGTGACCTACAGATTCTTTGCCTTCAGTAATAGATGCCCACTATAACCACCTCTCCAGGGATCTAAAAAATAGTACAGATCTGAAAAAATATAGCAAAGAAGAAAATGTAAAAGCTTATTTGGTAGCATTTAAGAGATATGTGGCAAGAGAAAGCTGCCCTCAAGTTGACTACCCAGGATACTATCTTTGCATCCAAGGGACTTTATAGTAAAAGCATACATGAGCCATAAGTAGGCTGATGCGCACAACTACCAGACACTGAAGCAAAATATTTTATCTACTGCTGAGGCATTAAATGAAGAATAGTCACTTAAATTTGACTATTCGACATTCATTATGGACAAACCAGATTGGTCATAAATAACTGACCTTATACATATTTTGAAATTATGGCTTAAACTCTGTGCAAATAATGCAAGTAAGAGTCTTAAAACCCAAACTGTAGATAAATGGAAATGGATGCTCCATAGAAACTTACTGAAATTGGTATCCTGGTTGACCCTATGTCTTCTAAAGGGATCTACGTAAAAAAAAAAAAAAAAAAATTACCATAACGTCAACTCACATAACAGATAGATAACTTCATCGAAAAGTTAAATGAATGAAGTCCTGGAGTGGTATATTTGACCTCTGGGAAACTAACCACTTGGTCACCAATAACTAAAACAAAATCCAAAGTAAATTCAACCCACCAAAGTGGGGGGCTTTGCCCCTACCTCCCCTAGCTAAATATACCAAATCCAAGATCACACTACATTGAAGAAAAAGGCAAAGTTCACCATGGTGACCAAGTGTAGTTTCCCTTATTTTTTCAGAGGTGAAACACACTATTCCAGAAATTTGTTCATTTAAATTTTCACTGAAGTCATCTTACTGTTATGTGAATCAACATTATGGCAAATTGAGGATTTAAAGGAATCCCTTCTAAAGAGCTAGCTGTTGAATGTTTAATGTTACTTGAAATTGCAAACCCATATCATGTTTACAATATAGCTTTGCCTTCAAACAATAAAAAATGTTTTGGGAGTGGAGCCAAGATGACTCAGTGATGACAGCTTATTTTTAGAACTCTGAAAAACTATATACAAAAACAGAAAAATAATTAATTTTTTTAGCAATTTTTTTTATAATAATAATCTAGCAATAGTTTAGTCTTTATTATACTCAAATTGTTGGAAATATTCAGAAGTTTTCCTTTCAATTTTATTTGGAGAACATATCAAATGAAGATGAGCAGCTCTAAGCATGTCCACACTTATTCTTCCCTAAAGAGAGACTTATAGCTGGTAACATCTACACTACAATAACTGTCGTTGAAGATTGATGGCTTTCAAGAGAATTTAGAAATTTTAAGAGGAAGCTGTCTGAAATAAACAGATATTTTAAAGAAATGCTTCAGAATCAGCAAACAAAAATCTCTGACATGGAAATAACATTAAATAACATTGATGGAAGACTTAAAGAGGGATAATCCCTAAGTGATTTTCTTCTCAAATAGAACACCTGGTTACTTAATAAGATTGATGACTTGAAAAATTATGAAAGGAGAGGTAACATCAGGAGTTTTGGTCTTCAGAAGGGTTGGAAGGTGAAAATATAATTTTGCTTTTGTCTACTTGGATTTCTGAAATTTTAACCTTACAGGAGAGGCTTTCCTATGGAATTGAGAGAGCTCACAAACCTACCTTTTCATTTCCTTCTTCTCCACCTAGATCCATTGTGATAAAGTTTCTGTCTTTCACTGACAAAGAATTAGTTCTCAAAACTGCCTGAAGAAAAGACCCTTTGCGGTATAAACAGTACTTAATAAGATTTGACAATGACTTTTCAACCAAAGTTTTGGACATGAGGAAAAAATGCTGGCCCCAGTAAAGTGTCTCAAGCAGAACAACATTAAAGCACAAATAGTTTATCCTGCAAAAATCAAAATCTACTTGCAAAATGAAACAAACATCTTTAATAATATTGGGTATGCTGCATCTTAGGTTAAGAGTAATAACATTATTCCCTTATTGGAAGACATGGACTGGTCATCAATTTTCTCTGAAAAGAGCCTCACAGAAAAACACTTGGGCTAACTTAAAAAAAAAAGAAACAAAAACTGATCCTATTCCTCTGACAACTAACAATACAACAAGATCATCTTCAGCCAATGACTTTCACCTAAATAGTTTCTCAGACTCACAATAACCTTTCTGGGTTATACTATTAACATTCAGTTCTTGTTTTCTCATAAATCTGGTTAAAGTTCAAATCAATAACAGTCATTCACTCTTATTTTTTGATTGTCTTATTGTATTCATTTGAAAAATTTTCCACATCTGTCAATCAGATGGTCATCGTATGCACCCCTAATACATTATTAATCCATTTTTTTATTACAGGTACCGAGTTCTCCTTACTTGTTTAACAATTGTTTCTCATTACTTGTTTATAGTGTTTTATTACCCACACTTAGTTTGAAAATAGTCCTTCTTATACTGGGTGTCTGAAGATGTAATGTTTGTTTTGTATGCATCTTGTGGTAATGTACGGCTTTGGATCTTGTGTTTAAGTATTTTCATTAATAGCAAGGGTTGTATGCTTGGACTGAGATGAAACAAGTGTTGTACGGGTGTTCCTGTTGATTCTTTATTTCTTTTGTGACATGTTGGCTGCAAACTCTCTGCTTTGCTGGAGGAATGTATGCAATGTGCGACTGTTTATTGATGTCTTTTTTCCCTTATGTACTTCTCTCCCTTCTCCATTTTCTTTGCTGATTTCCATCTTCCTTTATTTATAAATTGCAAAGGATGTCTGCTTGTTCTGAGATAAAATGAGTGGTGTATGAGTGTTTTTTTAATGTCCTTTTTCTCTTTTTCTTGTTTATCTGGCTATAAGTGCTTTACCACGGTGGTGGTGCTGCGGTAGCGTTGTCGCCTCACAGTTAAACGTTGCCCGTTCGATCCCCGTTAGAGAGTCTTCTTTGTGGCGACATGCATGAACGGGCGTTCCTTCATTGAAGGCTGTGTGTCAGGCCCGGCAAGCTAGCACGTAAAACTCTACTGCCAATCATTAGCAGACCGGAGTTCCGCTGTAGCGACCCCTAACCGGGAAAAAGCCGAAAGACCCAAACAATTGAAGAGATGCTGTGATGTGTGTCTGTTTACTGGTGTTTTCCTTCACCCTCTGGACTTCCCTGCACTTTGGTTTTCTTTGACACTGTTTGTTTGTATTTTTATGTCACAGATGGGACTTCCCTGCACTTTGGTTTTCTTTGACACTGTTTGTTTTGCATTTTTATGTCACAGATGTTACTAATTTACTGTTTGTAGTTAAATAAGGAATGGATGAGTAAGGAAGGGGAAGTTTCGTAGTATGTGGAGGCCAGGGCAGTAGAGAAAGCATGTTCATTAACATTTTTTTTTTCTTTCCATTCATCTTGACCGTTAATCGTTGAAGAGATTTTCTCAAAAGAATCTCTGCACTTCCTTGAGATGATCCATGTGCTGTTTATGACTGCTCTTTGCGATTTTCTTTTATTTTTCAGCTCTGGGTTGTGCAGAGTTCTTGCTTCCCAGTAGAGGGAGCAGAAAGTCACAGTTATTGCTGTAGCAACCTTTCTTGGGCAGTGGACCATTCCATTTCCTTTCCCTCTATACACAAGCATTGCAAAGGAATTGGTATTTGTAACTTTGGACTTCATAGTTATACTGACAAGTTTTTAGATACAAATGTCCCAAAATCTGTTTAAGGTTGTGAAGAGGTCACCTAATTTTCACTTAATTTAGGTACTATTTTATGTAACAAGTGTAAGGCATAAAGAAATATGGCAATTTGTTAATTAATTGTTCTCCTATATATAAAATATAGCAGCCAGGATATACAACAGGAAACAATCTGCATTGTGTATTAATGTATACAGTAGAAAGTAGAAGTGAATAGAAAATGTAGGCAATCAATAGAAAGTTAGAAATAAGGCAATATGAATTACATATATGGAAAAGAGAGTAATCTTTTTATCTGGCAAAATTAAGGTAAATGCCCTGAGTTTTGCAACAAGTATGTGTATACTCATCAGAAAATGATAAGAATTTATTTTTCATAGACTTACAAAACTTTGCCTGAATTTATTCTTGCCTGCATTCACAAATAATAGGTAGATGGGTAAATAGAAAGACAGATAGAATACATTGCCTGACTTCTTATTTTTTTTGCACTAATCACACAGTGCTTACTTTGAACCCTCTTATAGTTTGCTGTCAATTATTTGAATAAAATCAATAGAAAGTTAGAAATAAGGCAATATGAATTACATATATGGAAAAGAGAGTAATCTTTTTATCTGGCAAAATTAAGGTAAATGCCCTGAATTTTGTAACAAGTACGTGTATACTCATCAGAAAATGATAATTTATTTTTCATAGACTTACAAAACTTTGCCTGAATTTATTCTTGCCTGTGTTCACAAATAATAGGTAGATGGGTAATTTATCTCTAGAAATCTATTTCTAACTTTCTACTGAAAATTCTCTGGCTTTGTCCCTGCTCTAAACGAGACTGAACCCTACTTCCTCCCCTTATCTTTCTCATCTTGTTTTAAGCCTTACTTCTGGACCTTGTCCCCTCTGCAACAATTTTCTAGGCAAACCAACCATATACTAGCCAGTGCATTTTTTTCTTCTCTTCTATAACCTTTCTCTTGTCTCCTTCTCTCCTTCTTTTGTCTAATATTAATATCTTCTGACCTTTGGGTGTACCTGTACTTATTGGTCATTGATTATTATTGTTATTTGCATCTTAAACTATGCTTTGACTCTATACCACTCAACTTAAATAGTTTTTTTTTTCTTTCCAGATATGTTTAATTCTCCAATGTATTGCAATTTAAATACTTTCTAAGCATTGTATTTTTGTTTAGTATTTGTTTAAGTATTGTATTTTTTCTCATTTTGCCTGCTTGGAGCTTATCTCCCTGGGCCTCTACTGAAAATGGACATGTATCCAGCTAAACTAGCCCAGTCAACAAATGTAAAATAAAAAAGTAAATAAAAATTTTGAGAAGCATAGCTTTTATTGCTGAATAATGAGCTAGGATGTTTTAACAACTAACTTTGTCATGTACCTTTCTGCACTGCATGCAGTATACCCTATACTGAATATTTGGTACAGTAAAATTTCTTTCATATAGATTTATATAATCTTGCTGTAGCATCCCGTTCAGGTCTCACATCCAATGCTGGGAAAATGCTTAGATTACAGAACTTCTTTACTTTCTCCTCTAAACTTATTGAACTGACATCACCATCTCAATTGTATTTCTTTCCCCATCTTGAAAGCAAAGTCAGTTCATGAGTATTGGAGTAAGAATGAAGTTATCATTTACATCTATGTGCTTGCAATTGCTTTACTTTGATTGTAAAGATAATATGATGTAACAATAGTAATACTGCAACAGTGGAGTGATAAGTTATAAAACACAATATATGAGTGTACAAACATTTACAAGAAGTTTTTTAAGTATTATATGCACTTTCTATGTATATGCTGTTTTCCACGTTTGAATGTCTTTTTTATATAAATTGCTCATATGACAAATATTCTAATTTCATGACAGGGGAACAAGTAAATGCATTATATTTGTGCCTGCCGTTATTACACAAGTTATATGCAAGTTGCATTTAGATAGGTTTCTAATAATTTGTCTTTCAGTTGAAGTTTAATATGACATTTTTATTGCAGGAATTGGTTACATAAATTAATTTTTGTTTATGCATGTATATTGATGTTTCACCAATATAATGGCTACATGAGTATTAGTCATGGCATTGGTAATAAGCAGACACAATTGAACTTTTGTGATTCAACATTAGTCTTGTGTTCAGTCCTCTGAATTTTCTGTAAGGGGAACCTAAGTGCATGTGTGCCATACTTCTTTAAATGGGAAAAGAAAATGAGGAAAGGAGGAGAAAAAGATTAAGGGGGGACCTAACACACACACTTATTTAGACATATTTTAACTTCTCTCAATAATTCTCAGCTTTATTATGTTTGTTGGAGTTGTGTCATCTCATAATTATTTATTAGTTAATATAATCTCTATTAGCCATCTGATAGTGTTAATCTTGGCATAGTTAACAAGTTTTGCTGCATAGTCTGATAATTTTTTTCTTTTTCTATTGGACTAGGAATTTACATAATTTCATGTTTGTTGTGAAGCTTATATACCTTCAACATATTAGAGTGTTATTTATTAATATATTTTTATTTTTTATTTTAAGGCCTGTATTTCTTTTCAATATTTTCCTAGTGACAAATTTGAACATTTTTCTCATAAATATTAGCAATGTTTCCTTTCAAATTATTTCTTGCAAAACAGAGAGATATTGGATTTTAGCAAAATATTTTAACTATCTTTTATTACGGGTCTATATCAGAACATCGAAGTATTAAAACTTAGAATGTTCTGACATCGAACACTATTCAGTGAACGCTAAGAATAGCAAAGCTGCAGAACAGCAAATTCTTTCCTTGGGAAAGAATTTGGTTGGCCGTTTCTGTGGCTTCGCTATTCTTAGCACTATGGTGGAAAGTTATGGGTTGGGTTCAGGTAAGTGTGCGATTGTTTGTACGTTAGGGTTATGGGCGGTTTAAGTGAGTTAGGGTTAGGGCGCGGGTTAGGTGAGTGTGCGATAGTGACGGACCTTAGGGTTAGGGTTTGGGTTAAGGTAAGTGGGTAGATAGTAGTGTATGTTTAGTTTCGTGTAGCGTTAGATGTAGGAATTTAAGTGTATGTGTGTGGTTGCTGTTTGTTTGATGTGCTTGTGTTGTGTTTATGTGTTTCGGAGCAGCAAATTTTTTCCATGGGAAAAAGTTTGCTGTTCTGAATGTTCAATATTTTCATGTTTAGATGTTTTGGGGCTGATGAAATAGCATACACTATTTTCATCTTTCGATGATGTGATATAAACACTTTATTTCCATGTATTAGTATATGGATTTAATGTTCACTATCCTTTAATTCCAATGGATTAAACAATTCAAGACTAATTTGTTGAAGTATTTAAATAACAATAAGGCACAAGTGGTTCTAATTCAGGAAACTCAACTTCTGAAAAGGATATCTGGAGACCTGGTAATTTTATGGTTCTAGCTCACTCCTCCTTTAAGGCCAAGAAGAGAAGTGTCATGATATCATGGAAGAGAACTACTGTCATACCCCAAATAATTTATAAGTATGAAGATCAAGAATGGCTTTTTGCTATTATCATGTTATGTTTTAATAACAGATTATGGATCACATACAACATTTATTGGTTTCCAGGTATGGGAAAACATATTTCAAAAAAGCATTTAGATTATATAAATAATACAAATAAGGGTAGTTTAATATTGGGGAGACTTTATTTGTATTTAGGAAAATTCAGATACTACTAAGAAAAGATTATTAAGTCTGTCCTCCACTGCTAAAGCCCTCAAAACATGGATTGATTGATTCTTTTAACATCTAACACCTTTGAAATGAAAGATAATAAATCATTGCACTTCTCTCACTGGGATCACAAATATGGAAGTCAAGCAAGAATTGACAGAATTCTGTTCTCTCAAGACTTGAACACTAAAGTATCACAATTTATTATAACTCTGTGTCCTTTGTCTGACCATGATGCACTTATCTTTAAATTTCAAATTAATTTTAAAAGACTATCTATTTCAACTAGAATTCTAGCCTTTATAACTAAAATCAAAGAATTTAAACCTTGATTAATTTTGGAGATAAATGTCTTTCTTGAAACAAATAATACTCCTGACATTAACATAGTAATGCTTTGGGACTCCTTGAAGGCGTATATTTATGGTAGATTTATTGTTTAGTATTAGAATAAAATTAAAGAATGGGAATCAGAACTGCAAAACATTTAATCTAAACTTTCGTTAGCCAAATCCAAAATAACTGGAAATGCTAATTTCAATATGAAAGAAATAGACAAATTAAACAATATCTTGATACTATAACTCATAAATCTAATTTGGCAATGGAAGGATTAAAAATCAACATATTCTTTATCACCAAAACATATGCATGCATTATCAATAAGAGTAAAAATGCTTTCAAGAATTAAAATATTTCAAATATAAGACATCAAAGTACTAAAGAAACTTAATCCAACATTGGTGATATTATGTATGCTTTTAAGCTTCATTTTTCTTCTCGTATGGATGACAAAATAGATATAAATCCTTCTAGCTTAAAACTAGATTATCTTAATATTAAGAAAATTCCAAAAGAGCTCCACTCTAAACTTGAATCACAAATTTCATACAAAGAAAAACCTAATAAAGCTCCAGGAACATTCATAAAAATGTATAAGTTTTCAATCCTCTATCATATCATATCATATCATATCATTTTTTCATAAAACCTTGCTTGAAATGTAACTACAAGGAGTAGTTCCCCTTCTTAGAAATACTCTTACATTATCCCTATTCTTAAAGACAATAAAGACCCTCAGTTTTGCAACTCTTACAGACCAATTTCTTTTTTAAATAATGATTATAAATGCTTTATGTCTATCATCACTGATAGAATAAAGAATATTTAATTCAAAAAACCAATTATGATCAAACAGTTTTTATACATATGTACAAAAAACCACGGTGGTAGAACCAAACCACGGAGTATAAAAACACTTCCAACTTTAATGGTGAGCGCTTTCACAGTGCAACAGACTGATTCATCAGACAATCAATGTAACCCATCCCCACATTTTTAAAGAACAATGGACCAATAGTAAAATATAACTCAATTGGCATGAGTATTTAACCATTTCATTCCATCCATCTTCCCCATAAATACATTTTTAAAAACAGCCATAGAAAATAGCAACATTCAGAAATCACATATATATTCCATCATTTCATTCCATGTACATAGACACTTTTTACTTAAAAACCTAGAAACATTAAAGTTAAAATACTAGATGTAACCCTGTGTATCACTTTAGCTTGAAGTACAGGCTTCAATGACAACTTGTCATTCAATCACAAGTGTAATAACCACTTTATATATTTCGAATATAGATTTCTACTAATAAAAATGATTTTCCTACCAAAAATTATTTATAGAGCTCAAAGCTTTGACTATCTTTCTGGAGAAACACTTTATTAATGAGGTAAATAATATTCTATTACATTTTTGGTATCCTAATAGGAATAGAATATATTTCCTACATCATATTGACTTTGAAATCAGGGAGGGATTAATTTTCCAGACATTGAGACTTATATTAAAGCTTTAATATTTAAAATTGTTTTGAATTGGGTGGATCCAAATTATGTCTCAAACTGGAAATATTTGCATTATATTATTTTTCAAACTGAAAATTCCTTAACAACTTTCCCTCCTCAAGACCAATCTAGTAGCTAATGTTTTTTGTGTTGCCATACTAGGCAAGATAATATTGTTGTTTCTACAAAATTTAATTTTATAAATAATATGTTCACTAATTTTAGGAAAATTATTCTTGCTAGTATTGATACTAAAATTTGGTTTGAAGCTATAATTCCTTTCAGTATCACAAAAAACACATGCCAGTGTATTTACTTCCTGGGATATCAAAAATGTAAAATGTTGGCATTAATACTTTAAAGAACTTGATGTTAAAAAAATAATCTTTTAATTGAAGAATTAGATTTAGATACTAAAGATTGGTTTCTACTTTAAAGTATATTAGCTCATTCACAGGATTGTTGTAGAATGATCAATGCTTCATTCTTTAAAGAGACTCCTAAATTGATAGATTATTTATATGGAATTCTATATTATAATTCTCAGATTGACAATCTAACTTTGTATAAACATGTAATAAATCATATGACAAAACCTAATGAAAAAATATTGGAATCCTATTACTATGACTCATTTTTCCTGCTTATCCTATGGAGAATAAAGACCAAATTTTGTGTTTAATCAAATCTGCATCTTGGTCACAACACTGGAGAATATTTACCTGGATATTTTTGTATAGAGCATTCTTGACTCCAAATAAGTTGGCTAAAATTGATAAAAACAATGATATATTTTGTTAGAGATGTAATTCTTAATATAAAGCCAATTGGTCACATATGGTTTAAAGCTGTTCTATGTTAAAAACAAATTTTGGAATGATATTGATGATTGTCGAAAGTTTTGTTTTATGACTCATTTTCACTATCAAAATTGTTGATTTTATTTAATGTTAATGAGTGCACTGCTTTAACTAAGGATGATCTATCTTTACTTTGTACTATATTGGCTATTGCAAGAAAAATTATAACAAAGAAGTGAAAATCATATGGTGCTCTATCATATACTGAATTCTTATCTCTAATAAGAGAAACAGTTAACAAGGAAACTACAATTAAATAACTGAGAATTCATCCAAAGCCTTTTATTGACAATCCTTGGAATAAATAACCAAAAATATATACCAAATATAAGCTAAAAAGGACTGTAGCTCACTGCAAATGCTTACTTTCAGAAATCACTTTTAATAGAAAACAAATAAAAATGAACCCATGAGGGTTAAAACTATTTTACACACAGGTTAAGCACTTTCATCTGCTAACTGCAGACTTCATCAGAACAGTTAAATGTGTGTTTCTCCCCCTATATGATAGATTTTTAAAAAAATCAAGATCGAGTGGGAATGCTCAATCAATTAACCTTCTCATGAATAAAACATAACCTAATGAATATTTATTAATTCTGCTCATTCAACCTACACAGTTTTGTATTACACCCTGTTACCATACAGTTTCAAAGCATACCTATAAAACATTTGCATGTGGTTATATATATCACATTTAGGTTTGCAAACACATTATATAACACATGAAAATGTTAATTTGCTCTGTGATAAAAAATATGTACTTCTTTAGAAAACAATATTGCACTTTTGCTATATAGTATAAAAACACATTTGTACATTTTAAAAACACACACACACATATATATATATATATATATATATATATATATATATATAGATATATATATATATATATATATATATACACATATACACTTACAACTTGGTATTTAGTCCTTGGAAGAAAGTATTAGCTCTCATCGGTACTATTCAGTTGGATTCTGACTCTTCGTAATGAGAAACAGAAGTCAACATTTATTTACTTGTTTACTTATCTAGGATTGTATTGATCAAAGTTATTGTAAATAATTTTCTTTCCATCTCTTTACTTATTATTACTAGCTGTTTTGACTATTACCATGTGTTATTTATTATCTTAAAAAAATTTTACGATCTGAGTTGGTTAGCCGTATCTGAACCTTTACCTGTAAAATAGAACACTAAAATTTGAACTACTAGAATTCCAGATTCTACATTTTGCCACTGTGCTGTTATTGAACTTTTTTAAATATAATAATGAGGAAGATGGGGGAAAAGAGATGTATGCAAGGGTTATTTCACTCAGGGAATATGATTACATTAGTTAGATCACAATATGCTTCTAAGCATAAAAAACTGCTAAATGGAAAACTAAACTAATTTGGAGTAATATAATATAACACTGGCAGAAACAGAAACTCTTTCCCTAAATGGCCCATATCAATACCCGAAGATTGCCAAATTCCGGTAATAACGGCCATGCAGGTAAAAAATGCAGTCCCCAAAGCTAAGAATACAGCATCCATGGGACCAGATAACATCCCGGGCTCTGTACTACATGAACTACAAAATAAACTGGCACCTCACCTACGTGTCATGTTTAATCATATCCTCACCTCAGGCTTCATGCCCACTGAGTGGTGCACAGCTACAGTTATCCCACTCCACAAGGTGGAGCCACTTTGGATCCCGGGAACTACCGCCCCATCAGTCTAATGAGCCTGATCTGCAAAGCCATGGAATGTATTATCATGGAACTTATAAAAAAAGACATTGGCAACCTTAAAACACTGGACCCCACCCATTTTGGGTTTGTGAAGGGCTGATCTTCTCTCCTGAACCTGATTGACTTCTTAGAATCAGTCTCCAGAGCTGTGGATGAGGGTAAGGCAGTCCACACAGCTTATTTGGACCTCACCAAGGCCTTTTACACCACCCCACACTCTGGAATCATAGATAAACTTACTATGCTGGACATCAATCCCTACGTCACTCGATGGGTTTCCAACTGGGTTACTGACAGAACCCACAATGTAAAAGTAGCTGACTCCAAATCCAGCTCCAGACAAGTGACACGTGGAGTATCTCAGGGTTCAGTCCTGGGACCTCTCTTGTTTGGCATCTACTTCTCTGAAGTGCAGGCCAACACTAAGGGACTCTGGCTAACAAAGTTTGCAGATGACTGCAAACTGGGAGCCCTTATTGAATCCCCAAATTATGTCAATACTCTAAAAAAGGGCCTTACAGAAACAGATGCTTGGTGCCAGAGCCATGGGCTCAAGCTCAATGCCAAAAAAATGTATATTTATCCCCTTTGGAAAAAAACATGTACCCATGAATTACCACATAGGTGGCAGTACACTAAACACCGAAAGTGTGATAAGAGACTTAGGGACACAGGTGGACAGTGGTCTCACCTTCAATAACCACATCGCAACAACAGTCAGGAAATCCTTCTATGTGGCACACCTCATCACTAAGGGCTTTTCATCCAGAAAAAAGGAGGTCATTGTCCAACTGTATTCATCCCTCATTAGACTCATTATAGAATACAATGCCCCATTTGGTATGTACCTCTCAAGACATCTGCAACAACTGGAAAGGCTGCAGAAATACCTCACTAAAAGAATCACAGGCCTAAAGCAGATGCCCTATGCTGACCGCCTTAAAAATCTCCAGCTATACTCTGTCGCATATCGTCTACTCTGAGGCGATCTCTGCTTAACATACAAGGACATGTCAGACCCAGAGCTGTTGGACATACTACACTTAAAGAAATCCCAATCCCTCAGAGCCACATGCTCAAGGGATCTAAACCTTGTCATCACAATAAACAAAACATGCTGGAGGGATAGGTTCCTGACCCAGAGACTCCCCAGACTCTGGAATAGACTGCCCATACATGTCAAGCAGAGCACCTCTTTGGCCCTCTTCAAAAGGAATCTTGATTACTGGATGGGAGAAAGGAAATTCATCCCAGGGATCACGTCAGTTGCCCTGCTAGACAGGGGTCCAGGGAAGTAAATAGTGTGGGAAGAAATAGCCAGGGAATTGTTATGGCTAGGCTTGTATAGGCCCTAGGGCCGATAGCCTAGTAACAACCTATGAACCTAGTGTTTTACAATCAGTAACTCTTGTGCCTAGCATAACACATGTTGTGAAAATTAGCTAAGACTTTCCCCAATTCAAAGTTTTATGCTAGATATGGAAAGAGGAAGTTCAACTATATATTTTGCCAAAAATGCACAGCCCAGTAAACCAAATGAAGAAGTTCTAAAATATTTAAAACCAAGTAAGATTTGGTTCTGGGTAGATGGATTAGAAAACTATGATATCAAATCTGTTCAAGAGACTCTGATTATTAAAGTAATAAAAATATATATATTGTTAAGAATGCAGTAATGATTGGGGGGGGGGGGTTGGAATTGTCAAAGAGACAAATTAATCTCACACTGAATGACTGTGAAAAGGAGAACCCGAACACAATTTCATGAACTATCTTTTACAGAGGATGAATCCAAAGAAAGGAGAAGCCTGCATTTGAATTTATAATAAAAGAGGCCAGATCCTCCACTGATAATGATAATGCTGACCTAGTTAACCTTCAGACAGGTATTGTTGATTTTGAGAAGTTCCAAGGGTTAGACAATATCCTATATAGGGTTAGACAATATCCTATATAGAGCTATAGAAAATATAACAAGAGTAAAAGGGGAAGCATGGAAACAAAACATGCTCATACCCATACCTGAACCAAGAAAAGACCTGCACTACAGAGTAACCAGGTAAAAAACAGCAGACATTGAGTCAGTTATTTACATCGCCTTTCAGAGTACTTGTAATTAGGGTTACAATTTATGAACAAACCAAAATCTGCACAAAGGACACAGCTGTTACACTTTCCCAGCTCCAACTTATATAACACCTTTCTTAAACAGCTCCTGCCATTTTTACACACATTATATGATGTAAATGTGTTAATCAGTTGGTTTTGCAGTGTGTTTTTCATATATTTTTAAGGAATTCATGATCATGATTGCACTGCATTAAAGGAATTCTTCTTAAAAAGAAAAGTAATTTGTAACAATTTTACAAATTCTGGAATTCTATTTGCTCTGCCAATTATAAAGCTAAAGTTTATTGGATTACCTGTATAATCATTTTTATTTCCAGGCAGTCAGATATATAGGTAATAACGTTATTACACAGACACAGTTTGGGTTGTTTTTAGGAATGGACAACACTAAAGCTAGGATGTTAGCTAGATTTTATTGGTCTTGTGTTGTGAAGGACACAGATTATTTTTAAGCAGCTTTCTGTGAATTTCAAAAGATAGCACCAAATCCAGGGTTTAGGATCCATCTGATGTCCTTATCTATTGTGAAAATCCCATTTGAGAAAACAGTACTGGACATTATAGGTCTACTTGTAAAAATCAAAAAAAGTTCATCAGAACATTCTTGTACTAATCGATTATGCACCATTTCTTGGGAAAGTGCTTCTACAAAACTGAAATATACTCTGTGCTCAGAAACAAAACTAATAGGGCTGGACTTTGCTAAACAAGTCTTATTGCACATAGATGCCTACATGGTAGATACAAGCAGTCTTATTTCTCAGAGTACAGAAGGAGATGAGCACCACATCTGTAATTTAAGTAAAAAACTTAGCAATGACATGGTGATGTTATTCAGATATATAGAAGGAATGCACGGCCAAAAACTGGGCCCTCACCACACACATGTATGTCTGCTAGGAAAATAAATGTGTTAGTCATGGGCTATGCACCTCTTAAATATCTCAACTGTTAGAAGGATTGCATCCAAATGGGCATTTATCATTCAGCCTTATAAATGTTAAAATATAACGCTACTGAGGCTGTCTTGGGGTATGTCTCTTCCTCTAGGATTAGATCCAGTGGTCCTATGCTGCAGGATGGGGACATTGCATGGCATAGTAACTGCTAAGCATGGGGAACTATTACTTGTGGTGATGTTGTATCTGTCATGTGCAGACCATTTAGGATTGCCTTTAGCAGGGATCTATCGTGGAAGGAAATACTGAGTTCATAAGAAATACAGAGCAGGTAGACAAACCACAGGTAGGCCTTCCATAATCATTAACAAGGATCAGATACCCCTTGGGATATAGGCCACTTCATCTAAAGGAGATCATATTACTCACCTTGTAGTTTAGAAATGTATCTGAAGATAAATCTCCAGGGAGCAACATGCTAAGGACAAAGGCAATCTGGAAGGTGTCCCTGAAAATTGGAAGAGGAACACGTGCTGTTATGGAAAAAAATCTAACAGAGTTACCACTACCTCTAGGATAAAAAGAGTATTGAAGGGAAAAGACTGATATTTGAAAATTTTAAGTACTGCTTGTTTACTGGCTAGCCCTGAGGAAAACACCTTATATTCCTGAATACTGAAGTTGTTGAAATGAACTTTACAAAAGAACCTAGCACTGGATTATTTGCTTATTTTTATTATGTTTCTGTTTTCCTTGTCTTTATGAATAATCCTCTACTTAAAAAGTTGCTTGATATGCGTAGTAAGATATAAGAGGAGTGTTGTATTCGATAATAGATTGGATCAATGTGGACTACAGAAGTCTAAGAGCTTTGTATTATTTATATGAAATAACTTTTACAATAAGCTATGCCAAGAAAAAGGCTTCTGTGATTGTTATTGAAAAGGGGTGATCAAAACAAGTCAATGCTCTGCACATGTTCTAATGACTCCCACCACACTTTCATTTTGAACTGGAGTGTTGTCTATACAATAAGATGGAATTGTTTACTGAATCTGATAACAGTAAACTTTTATAGCACATTTTAGCATTTAGTTTAACCTGGTTTTGAACACCAGTTGTTGGCATATATGAGTTTCATTTGGAGCTTCTGCATATCAGAGGGGGACTTTATGGATAACATCAAGTTTGGAGTCATCCCATTAAAGATACTAAGCCAGAAACAGGCATGAAGATTAGAGTTAAGGCAAGACAGCTGCATACATGGATAACTAAAGTCCAAAGCCCTGATGTACACTTGATTCACGATTTTAGGGACATAAGAGGATCCTGGTAGGGCTCGAGAAAAACCTATACAGGGCAAGTTAAGGAGACATGCTTGGTGTAATAGCTAAGGTGCTTACCTCACAATCACAATGTACAGAGTTGCTTCTTCAACTTTAAGGGAAATTGGCTAGGCTTGCAAAGGCAGCTAGCCTAGTACTTACCTATGAACCTATTACCAGAAGGATAATAATTTTGGGGCAAACCTACAATGGACCAGTAAACAGTGCTTCCTGTAATGCCCAGAGCAAAGTTGACAATATGGTATAAAGACCCTTAAAAAAGGGAGAATAGAAATGACATAATATTGACTTTATCATCCCGATGTTGTTTTTTTAAACTGCAAAAAAAAAAAAAGAAGAACTCCAATTCCAAGACATGCGTCTGGAGCATTTCTCCCCAGGTCTCCACTGAAAATAGGCCCTGTCCTAGTCAGACTTTCCCAGTCAACAAACGTTAAATGAACGAACAAATAACTAAATAAATAAATATAATAAATAAAATGAAAATAAATAAAAGTCCCTTTTTCCAATTGTTATTTGGATGGTTGGCCTGCTACCTTAGAATTACTGCAAATACAAAGACTAGAGGTGATAATTGACATCCTGTCCATGCTAGTAGCAAAGGTTCTAGAAGACTCTTCTTCAAACAGGCAAGAATTCACAGCCTAGCATCAAGCCTTGAAAACTGTAACATGAATTTTACCTTTATATAAATGGTACAAAATTTTCAATATAGCTGTGCCCAGAAATCTGTTATCACCATTAGGGAGCCCAAGAAAGAGATTTATGAGTTATCCATGAGCATATCTGCATTGGAAAACTTGCATCAAAGAAACAATTAAAAATGTTTACATCTAAAAGAATGGCCAGAGAGACAGACAATGCTTATGAATTCCTGAAAGATCAGGGTAGAACCCCCCCCCCCATAGCCCTTAATTATTGGAAGAGCTCACTTTGTGCTCAAACCAAAAATACAAGTGAGGGACACTTCCCCAAGGCACATAATCTTTAGAGTCCTCAAATTTGCTGCAAAGCAGTATCTCATAAAAGCAACAAAAGAGAAGAAGCCCTGTATTTTTAGTGGCTCTTACATTAAACCTTTCTAAGATTTTCTACCAGAATACAAGTAATAGATGAAGACTTTTGCATCAGTCTGTGCTTTGTGTTTCAAAAATACCCTCCTCTCTAGTTTTCCATACCCAGTTAAGCTAATAATAAAATGGAATAACTCCAGTCATGTCTTCACCATGCCAGAAGCATTGAGTTTTTTTTCTTGAAAGTAATTTGATTGTTATCAATGTGACCAATTCCTAAGAAGGATGGCCTTCTTTCATGCAAATTGTGTCTGTGAAGAACTGTAAATGGATTATGGACCAGGGAAAAGTGTAGCAGTCCTTTTCAAGTCCTGCACATGCGGACTGCAGTGTCAGCAATCCATCTACCTTGAGACACCTATTCCACCAAATGCAAGTGTGCTACCTGTAATGCCACTGACACAATTTTTTTTTAGAAGAAGGCAAGATTGTTAAGAAACATGAATCATTTTAGATTGCCTGTGGAAAGGTAAGTTGCAATGCAGTCCTCATGAATTATCAGATGTTGTGGTATGCATAGGAGTAAGCAAATCATTGGACTGCAAAACGCTGGGCAAAGTCACAGAGAGTTGGATATTAGGGTGCTTTATGACACCTCCAGTGTTATTAATTTTAGACAATCTATACACTGATATAAATTTGCCCTTTTTTCAATCATTCTGAGCTCTTATAACACATGTGCATGAAGAAGGCCATAGTTATTCAAGAAGAGTCTTCACCATCAAAACCTGTGTGGGACAGATTCATCTCTCTTTCTGGAATAGGTTGCCCTTAGATATCAAACTAAATAATTCCCTAGTGACCTTTAAAATAAATCTGAGTGATTGAATGAGTGATTGCAAATGTCCACCTGGGATACATGAGATTTATCTGCTTAATGGGGGATATTGTTAGTTTCCCATCTGTATTGCAATGATGTAGCTGAGCTTCCCAATGGTCTTTTTGGCCATAAGCTTAATAATAATCTATGAACCTACAAACTTCATAAATATCAGAAGCTGATTAATGAAGCTTGTCACTCCCTATCTTTGATCAATACTTGTATAGACCTATACCCTCAAGAGGATGCCTATTCATTCCCTGGAATATCTAGAGCTATTTCACTTACACACCTCAGATACCTATCCTCACTGCATCACTTACAGATACACACCTCAGATACCTATCCTCCCTGCACCACTTACAGATACACACCTCAGATACCTATCCTCCCTGCACCACTTACAGATACACACCTCAGATACCTATCCTCCCTGCACCACTTACAGATACACACCTCAGATACCTATCCTCCCTGCACCACTTACAGATACACACCTCAGATACCTATCCTCCCTGCATCACTTACAGATACACACCTCAGATACCTATCCTCCCTGCACCACTTACAGAGACACACCTCAGATACCTATCCTCAATGCATCACTTACAGATACACACCTCAGATACCTATCCTCCCAGCACCACTTACAGATACACACCTTAGATACCTATCCTCCCTGCACCACTTACAGAGACACACCTCAGATACCTATCCTCAATGCATCACTTACAGATACACACCTCAGATACCTATCCTCCCTGCACCACTTACAGATACACACCTCAGATACCTATCCCCCCTGCACCACTTACAGATATACACCTTAGATACCTATCCTCCCTGCACCACTTACAGAGACACACCTCAGATACCTATCCTCAATGCATCACTTACAGATACACACCTCAGATACCTATCCTCCCTGCACCACTTACAGATACACACCTCAGATACCTATCCTCCCCGCACCACTTACAGATACACACCTCAGATACCTATCCTCCCTGCACTACTTACAGATACACACCTCATATACCTATCCTCACTGCATCACTTACAGATACACACCTCAGATACCTATCCTCCCTGCACCACTTACAGATACACACCTCAGATACCTATCCTCCCTGCACCACTTACAGATATACACCTTAGATACCTATCCTCCCTGCACCATTTAGAGACACACCTCAGATACCTATCCTCAATGCATCACTTACAGATACACACCTCAGATACCTATCCTCCCTGCACCACTTACAGATACACACCTCAGATACCTATCCTCCCTGCACCACTTACAGATACACACCTCAGATACCTATCCTCCCTGCATCACTTACAGATACATACCTCAGATACCTATCCTCGCTGCATCACTTACAGATACACACCTCAGATACCTATCCTCCCTGTGCCACTTACAGATACACACCTCAGATACCTATCCTCCCTGCACCACTTACAGATGCACACCTCAGATACCTATCCTCCCAGCACCACTTACAGATACACACCTCAGATACCTATCCTCCCTGCACCACTTACAGATACACACCTCATATACCTATCCTCACTGCATCACTTACAGATACACACCTCAGATACCTATCCTCCCTGCACCACTTACAGATACACACCTCAGATACCTATCCTCCCTGCACCACTTACAGATATACACCTTAGATACCTATCCTCCCTGCACCACTTACAGAGACACACCTCAGATACCTATCCTCAATGCATCACTTACAGATACACACCTCAGATACCTATCCTCCCTGCACCACTTACAGATACACACCTCAGATACCAATCCTCCCTGCACCACTTACAGATTATGCAGTGTTTAGACTAACATTTACAATAGATATTAAGGCACAGAATTCTAGTTGACACTGGAGATTAGACTTGCTAGCACTGACAGACCCTGGACTTGTGCACTTCATGAAAGAAGCAAAGAATTAAATGCAATCTTAAATTAAACCCCATAAGCAGTATACCCATCCTAGTCTGGTGGGGGCTCTTTTAAATGAGTGACTACAGACCTGTATGAATTAGACAATGGTAAGATGCTGGGCAAATCAATTACATTAACTGGGGATGTGTAGCAAAAGGCAAAAGCAAATCTTCTTTGCTTAGGATCATAACTAACATTAAGGAGTATAAATATTTATGTAAATTCTAAGGAGTTAAGAAAGGGGAGTGGAAACCAGGATCTTGTGGTTTGTTGATGATTGTTTGATTTTAACATAGGATGATACATAAATCATTCTAGTTATTGCAGATCTAGTATCAGAATTTAAAGATATCACAGGGCTTAAAGTCAACAGTAAGAAAGTCAAATTGTTCCCATCAAACATTATCTGTGCCTTATTGAAGACAGTCGGTATTCATTTTTCATTCTTATAACGTGGCTCCCCCACAAATACCCAGGCATTTGACTTCAGCCCAACCCTTTCACTATTTTTTTCAAATAGAAGTTTTATTGGTTTTGCTTTAAGATATAACAAAGTACAAAAACAATTGCAGTTTACAACAATACATTAATACAGCAGAAATCATTTAAATAATAATAACTATCTACAATATATACAATAGTGCTGCCAGGGGAAAATTCAAAACCTGAGGATAATCGTAATAAAGGGAAGAAAAGCAAGTATGCAGGAGGTAAGGTACTGTGGCCACTCAAAGTGTATAAGCCTCTACTAAGGAAATAGACCAACTATGTCCACTTATCTTGAGCCTCAGAGGTGAGGGGAATTTAAGAATCATGGTGGCGTTCAGGAGAGGAGAGGGAGGAGCATGGGAAGGAGTAGCATCAGGTAAAAATGTGTCATCCAGAATATTGATAATTAGTTATCAGCCAGAAGTTCAAATATGACCTCCCAAAATTTTTTGGAAGTATACGCATTTATACACATAGGTTCATAGGTTCATAGGTTCATACTAGGCTATCTGCCCTGGGGCAATTATAAGCCTAGCCCGATTCTGTATGGATTACGCCACCCCTTGATTTGAGTATGCCGTGCCCTTTTTTAAGGTTTAGTTTACTGTACCTCTGTCTAATAGTGACACGGGAGTAATCCCTGGGACAAACCTACGATCCCCCATCCACTTATCGAGATTCTTCTTGAAGAGATTCAGTGAGGTGCTCTGCCTCACATGAACTGGAATTCTATTCCAGAGCGAAGGGAGCCTCTGGGTTATGAACCTGTCCCTCCAGCAAGTTCTATTTATTTCTGTGCTGAGGTTCAAGTCCCTCGAGCGTGTGGCTCTAAGGCATTTAGATTTACTGAGGTGGAGCATGTCCATTAATTCTGGATTTGACATAGCTTTGTATGTCAGGCATAGATCGCCTCGAAGTAGGCGGTATGCAACTGAGTAGAGCTGGAGTTTTTTTAACCGAGCAGTATATGGCATCTGTTTGAGACCCTTGATCCTCTTGGTGAGATACTTTTGGGGTCTTTCTAATTGCTGCAGGTGTCGGGTAAGGTACATCCCAAAAGGGGCATTGTATTCTATGATGGGCCTGATGAGGGATGAATAAAGGGCACGATTACCTCTCTTGATCTAGATGTGAAACCCTTCGTGATGAGGTGGGCTATGTAGAAGGTCTTTCTAACCACTTTGGCAATGTGGTTTTCAAAGGAGAGATTGCTATCAACTTGGGTCCCCAGGTCCCTAATAACTTTCTCTGTACTTAATGGGTTTCCGCCTATGTGGTAATTTGTGGGCACATTGTTTTGCCAAAGGGTATGACTATACATTTTTGGCATTTAGCTTTAAACCATGGTGCTGGCACCAGTTATCTGTCTCTGTGAGACCTTTTTGAAGGATGTTTGTGTCAGCTGGAGAGTTGATTATGGCCCAGTTTGCAGTCGTCTGCAAACTTGGTGAGCCATAGTCCTCCCACGTTGCCTGTACCTCGGAAAAGTATATACCGAACAAGAGTGGTCCCAGGACAGAACCCTGTGGGATGCCACTTGTGACCGGTTTTGAGTCTGACATGGCTCCAGCAACTCTCACTCTGTGGGTTCTGTCTTTGAGCCAGTTTGCGACCCATCTTGTGACATAGGGGTTTATATTTAAGCTGGATAGCTTATCTATGATGCCCGAGTGGGGTATTGTGTCAAATGCCTTTGCAAGGTCCAGATAGGCTGTGTGGACTACCTTCCCTTCATCTATGGCTTTGGTGACTGTTTCAAAGAAGTCAACCAGGTTCAAAAGGCAGGATCTGCCCTTGACAAAGCGGAACTGGGTAGGATCTAGTGTCTGTAGGTCCCCAATGTCTTTGTTTATGAGCTCCATGATGATCCTCTCCATAGCCTTGCAGACTAAGCTAGTCAGGCTTATGGGGTGATAGTTTCCAGGGTCCGTAGATGCTCCACCTTTGTGGAGTGGGACCACTGTTGCTGTACGCCATTCTGTGGGCACATATCCTGTAGTGAGGCTGAGATTGTATAGCTGTTTTATTTGAGGGATTAGTTCCTCTTGTAGTTCATGTAGGACGCAACCTGGGATGCCATCTGGTCCCATGGAAGCAGTGTTTTTTTGCTTTGGAGAGGGCAGCCTTCACCTGAGCATCTGAGATGTTTGGGAGGCAGCCCTCTGCCGGGATAGATATTTGCTCTTTTGGGGGGGAGGGGAGAAGTTTGCACTGAACCTGTCTGCCAGGATATTGGTGATGTCTGTGGGTTCAGTGTATTTTTTGTCGTTTGGAATCAACTCAGAACAAGTCTGGGAGTTGCATCCCAGGTTTCTAACATAACTGAAAAAAGCCTTATGATTGTCTTTGGTGTCCTGTGCAATTTTTCTCTCGAGGCTGGCCTTGGAGGATTTTATGAGGGATTGTAATTTTTTGCTAGTACTGATCAGAGATGCCTTCCCTATTACGGATTTTGCTCTATCATGTAGTAGCTTCCTCCTTCTGTTGTACAGTTTATTTATGGCAGGGGTCCACCAGACTGGACGCCTGCCTTTGGATGATTGGGTCTTGGTTTTGTTTGGGATAGCATGATCCATGCATTCCTGGAGATGTCCGTAGAATGCATTTATATAGGATTCTGCAGTTTGGGCTGTAGTTTCCACTGGCCCTGGGGCCTTGAAGGATTCCACTTTGGTTTTGAGAAGTGAGAAGTTCGCTTTTGAGAAGTTTTTCACTGTGGTTTTCTGGGCTGGGGGTGGGTCGGGATGTGGACATCCAGTGAAATTAATTTATGGTCTGATCTTACCAATGAGGGATATACTTCTGGTGTGTAGCATAGAGTCCCCATGTTGGTAATGATCAGGTCTAGTATGTTGTCCCCTCTTGTGGGAGTGGTGACTAGTTGTTCCATAGCATTTGAGTTTATAATTTCCAGGAATCTTTGGGCTAAGGTGCTGGGGCTTGAGTAGTGCTTCCAGTCAATGTTTGGGTAGTTGAAGTCGCCCAATATAATGGTGTTCGGAGAGATCTTCATGTTCTCCAATGTTTTCAGGAAAGCCGAATGGGATTCCTGACTTTGAGAGGGTGGTCTGTAGGATGCTATAAACTGAAAAGCAGTCTTGCCCACTGTTAGTTGCACATGGATGGTCTCCGATACTTCGTGCAATGCCACTAACCTGGAGGTGTGGATATCCTTGATAAATATGGAAACTCCCCCTCCTTTTGTGGTTCGGTCCGGGTTTTGGGGCGAAAAGCATGATATGAGGTATAGCCTGGTAGTGCTGGGGTGCTCTCTGGAGCCTTGAACCAGGTTTCTGTCGCTGCACAGATATCGATGTTCTCCATACTGAGGAGAGCTTCGAGTGCGTGCATCTTGAGGTTAAGACTTCTGGTGTTTATCAGCATTACCCTTAGTTTCTTGTTCCTTGTGCTGTCTATGGGGGTGGGTTTGACTTTTGAGCCTTGCCTAAAAAGGCACTATGGGGGTGGCAAGAGCCTTTGCCAATATCCGAAAGCCCAGTGGTGACAGGTGCAAGCCGTCCCTAGCGAAGCAACGTGGCTTGTCGAGCATGTCATCCCAGGCTGACAGACACTGGATCCCCTTTGAATGACACCAAAATTTTAGCCAATTGTTAAAATCGATCATTTTGTCTTTGTACTGTGGCATCATTCTAGGTGAGGGTAAGATGCTGCTCAAGGTCAGGGTCATACCAGCCTGGGCTACATGATCAGAGAGCTCCTCTATGTCTCTTTTCATGTAGTCCAGGGAGGTACGTCTCAGGTCATTCACACCAGCATGTACAATGACTGAGTCATATTTGTATTTGCTTTGGAGTGACCTGAGTGCTTCGTTATGTGACGGATCCTAGTGCCCGACAGGCAGCTCACTGTGACCTTCTCTTTATTCAGCCTGGTGAGCGGGACGTAAGTGTGTCTGTCAATAGAGTCACCTATAACAAGAGTATCAGGTGTGTTATTCAGCCTTAAGGGCTGTGGCTGCTTGGCACACTGACTTTGTGGGTTATGTGTTGTGTGTGTTTTGTTTTGAGGTAGCGTTTGCTTGGATGTCTGCTTTGGAGGTCTCTGTTGCTTAGGTAGATTTTTATTTAGAGCCTCCGAGTATGTTTTTGTGTATTTATGTGTTTGGTTCACTGATGTGGTGGGACTATGTGATACTGGAATTGTGTTGTGTGAGGTTACCTTCTCCTCCTGACTGGTTACACCAGTTTTGAGATGAGAGAGCTCAGCCTCCAGTTTGGCTAAATAGTTGCATCTCTCACATATATTTGAACCTGTTTGGAGGAGGAGAGGGTTGTCTGTGTACATAAGACAGTTGTAACATTGCCTCAAAATTCCCAGATTCACCAGCTGGACTGGAGAGGAAACCATTGACTGACCATTGGACATGCTAGAGTAATAGGGAAACTGAATTTAAGATGGACCAATAGAGGACAGGGTAATCGTAGAGAGTATAAGAGTAAGTAGTGCTTATGGTTTAATAGTGCTAACTTGTAGGATTACTTAATTGGACCAGTGAAGGGCCTTAGAATGAGAATATGGTGTTTAAATTGAGAGATAGAGCAGTTCTAAGGGAAAAAGTGAAGAGCAGACTTTGTGGAGTCAAGAATAGTTTAAACCCAATTAGGCGGCGCTGCCCGTTGTTGCGCTATGCTGAAAAACGCGCAAAACTGTGCAAAAGAGGGTTTTAAGAGAGGAAGATGAAGGAGTTTTGGAATTGACCCAGAATGACCAATAAAACTACAGTTTCAAGTCAGTAACCACTCCCACAGGGGCAGACAGGCTGCTCAATGTTTTTCACTGCCACTGATCAACAGAGAGACTTTCCTTTAGCCCAAGCAAAAAATGGCCTCACAGAAACTTACAAACAGTTCAAGAACAGCAAGCCTGTAAATGAACTTTTTTAAATCTCAGAAAAGTGGGAAAAAAGCAAGATTTTTTATTTGTAATTTAACATTTGTAATTATCAGCTTTTGAGAAGTAATGTATTTAATAGCCAAATTTCTGAACCCACTCCAAGACATTTTAGAACGATCTAGCCAGTTTTTGGAAATATAAAATGTAACTAGTAGGCAAAGTGTTATTAGGATATGAAACCTTAATTTATAATGCTGTCTTCCATGAGAGGGTTGATTTGTGGTAGCACATCTTTTCGAGTCTCACCTTTAGAGAGCACCAAATACTGTGTGAGTAGCGGCAGAACCAGATTATATGTAAGATATTAGCATGGTGGAAGGAGCAGCAGGGGCAGGCAGGAGATATATTAGGATTAAAGTTGTTTAAATGAGTGGGAGTGTAGTATAGGTTATTGTTAATCATAAATTGTGTATAAATGAGGTTTTTGAAGGGAGAGAATAGCAGGGTAGATTTAATAGCTGAAATGTTTTGTTCATCTAATGGGATAGTCCCTTGTTGATCCCAGTATTTCGCATATACCAACCAATCTTAAAACCTGATTAAATCTATGAATTTATGAGAATGTGACAGCATATTCTTATTGCTTGATAAGATCTGGATCAGATTAGATACCTGTATGAAGTTATGATCTGAAATTGTAAGGTCTTGAATTAGGGATGCAATAAACTCTCTGATTTGTCGCAGAATTATAATGTATTTTTTAGACACTTTTAAGGTATCTCTTAATTCTAGTGGTGAGAGAGCTTTGTGTTTGTGAATGTTCCATAAAGAGTAGTCTTTTATCAAAGGAAAGTCACCAAGGTTGATCATGCTACTGTTTAGCTTGATATTGGGGTTTAGATGAATATGTTGCAATAGATGGAGAGCTTTATCTAGCATCAGGGATTTAAAAATCTCCTGGAAGGATTTAATTTTACATTTCAGGATGTGGTGTATTTTTAACTTCCTGAGAGTTACTGGGTCTAAGAAGGGGAGAGCTTTAGGATTTAAGGTATTTTCCAGAATATGATTATACCACATTTTTACCCAAGGGGGAGTCCATGTATGATTAGACGGAAGATAATTAACAATAGAAATTAATCTATTGGCTTGCAAAATAATATAGTAAAGATGCAGGTTTGGCATGCCAAGACCTTCTTTAGATTTTGGGAGAATAAGTCTCTGATATGATACCCTAACCGATTTTGGATGCCAGATAAATTTTGCAAAAGCTTTGTGAATTTTAATGAAGAAAGAGTTGGGAATGAAGGAAAGGGATGCGTAAAGGTGATAAAGAAGCTTTGGTAAGATGCTCATGTTAATAATAGATGTTTTAGATAGTAAGGGCAGTTTCAGCTGCGGCCACCTGTTTATGTCTTGGGATAGTGTTGACCATACTTTGGAAACGTTAGAGAATACCGTAGAAGAGAAAGAGTGGTCATGGCATACCGCTAAGTATTTGCAAGAATAAGACATGTTAAAGAGAGAGTCCAGAAAGAAGTTTTCTTTATGAGCTGCTGGGTTGATTGGGGACGCGTATGATTTATTAAGATTGATTTTATAGTCGGAGATATGGGTAAATGTGTTTATAGTAGCCATTATTTTTTAGAATCAGTCAAAGGATGTTCAAAATAAATGTTCAGGTCGTCGGCAAACATGGTCAGGCATATTCATATGTAATATTTTAGGTATTGAGTGGTGAGTTGATTGACAAATGGAAAGAAATAAGGGTTGGAGATACAGATTAAAAAGAATAGGCGAGAGGGGACACCCTTGTCTGGTACCATTTGAAATTTTTATTGGCTTTGAAGTTGTCTTATTTATATGTAAACATGTATGAACTGTTGTACAAAATTTTGATTATATTGATGAAACTAGAGGGGATGTCAAAGTAAGATAATACTGTGAACAGAAAACTCCAGTTGACCCTATCAAAAGCCTTGGAAGCGTCCAGAATCATTGCATACCTAGGGTTTTTATCATTTTTGGCAAGGCCAATCATAGATTCTAATGTCAGTGTATTGTCCCAGGTATGTCTTTGAGACATAAAACCTGCTTGCTCTTTGGAAATCAAGGAAGTGATTATTTTTTTAATTCTTTCAGCTATTAAGGAGAATAGAATTTTAATGTCAACATTCATTAAAGAGATTGGCCTGTAGTTGTTCACATTTGATTTATCCAAGTTATTTTTGGGGATCAATATGGTCTTTGAGTGATTGAGGTAAAGGTCCAATATACTGTTGAGTGAGAATTTAGGAAGATAGGAGGCAGTGCCTCTTTAAAGGTTTTATAAAAGTCAGGAGAAGTCAGGAGAATAGCCATCTGGACCTGGAGCTATCCTTAGCTTAAGATTATCAATGATATCTAGAACTTCTTGTAGGCTAAAAGGGGCAAGTAGGATCTTTTCCTGTTCTTCATCAAGTTTTGGGAAAGTGATGTTGTTAAGATAATGTTTCATCTCTGGGACTAGGATTTGTTGACTGTTGCTTGCATAAATATCTGAATAGAGTTGATGAAATAGTTGGATAATTTGTGAGTCCGATTTGTAAAGTGTGTCCTGGTAATAAATAAGGTTAATCCTGGGTGATCTCTGTTTATTTTCAATTAGTCTGGCTAATACTTTGGAAGGGGTTTGTATCCATTCGGAGTATTTTGTTTTACATATTTGTTCTTGCAGGCAGTTATTGGAATGGTGTAGATCAAATAATTCCTTTTGCTTGTCTATCATTTCCTTTTCCAAGGCTGGAGTGTGGTTGATTTGGAGCCTATCATCCAAATCTCTAATCTCAGATATCAGTCGGTTTTCTTTCCCTTTCCTTATTTTTTTTAAATAGGTGGATTTTTGTATAGAAAGACCTCTGATCATGGTTTTGCATGCCGCCCATTGAATGTCTTAGGGAATGTCTGCATTGTGAGAGTCAGTATTGAACTCTTTTAAAGCTAGTGTAATTTCATCATTAACTGAAGAATTATGTAACAAATTGTTATTTAGAGACCAGTTAGAGACCTAGGGATTACAGGGGGTAATGCGCAAAATGTATTAATACAGTAATCTTTGAGTGATTTGAGAGAAACCTTGGGTCAGCAAAATATGTTATTTGCCAGTTTGTTAATATATCGGAGATTAGAAATAAATCTATATGGGACCAGGAACAGGAATATATATATATATATATATATATATATATATATATATATGTAGGAACAGCTAGAATAATATGATAATTGTTTTTGTTATGAGTGTTTTCCCCAAAAGAAAAAGGGTCTATCAGTCCAAAGTCCAAGATTAACTCCATCAAAGCAGGTGAGGCTTGTGTGTTGTATGACTTAGATCTGCTAGAGCGGTCAAGGCTAGGGTCAGTTACAGCATTCCAGTCACCCCCCCTCTCCCAGTATGTAATAAAAATTTGTAAATTTAAGTATGATGTTGTAAATTTTCAAAATAAAGTCATGTTGCCCAGAGCATGGTCCATATAGATTAAGGACTAATTCTGGTTTGGGGAGTAATGGGGTTGAATATGTGAAAAAACTCCACCTTCTTTTGTGGTCTAAATCTTTATCTAAAATAGTGGGTGTAAATGAGTTTTTGATGATAATAGCTACCCCTTTAGTGTTAGAGCTATTTCCTGCTGGAATGATATCCTTAACCCATTTCCTACTGCTTTCTTTACCCCAGTCCCCTTCAACCATGTGAGTCTCTTGAATAAAACAAATGTCCAAATCTGATTTTAAGAGGAGGTGCATTAACACGTTCCTTTTATTTTTGTCTTAGAGTCCTCTAACATTCCATGAAGATATTTTCCACATCTTATCTATTTTTTATAAATACCACAATTTAAGTTGAATGTGAATCTAATGTAACCAGAAGAAGCTGGGGTCTATTGTGTGGCTTAAAATTATTTTACCACCTGCGTACCCATACTTTGATAATGATAATGCAGCACTAAACTCTCTCAAACTTACCCCTGTGCCTACCCACAAATCCCCTAGAGATGAGAGAGAAAGAGAGAATAGATTAACAATAAGCATATTCTTGAAACAATACTGAGAATAGCTATCACAAAAAAACTCAATTTACATACTATGTACAATATTAATCTAATTCCAAACTTCATCATCAGGTACCCTACTAACATATCCAACAAGCTCTAGACTAACGGTTTTGCCAAACTAAGGTAGTAAAAAACTCTATATAACATTGAGGTTATAGTAATTAGACAAATTATACATTTAAAGAAGTAGACAGGACAAAGTCCATCCCTTAAATAAGATACAGAAGATGAAGAAGTATATAAAAACCATTGCAAATATGTTCAAAGAAAAAGAGCTATTTCAGCAATTAGCTACAAACAATGTTAAGCGAATTATATGAATGCAGTAAAACAGATTAAATTTAACACCAGACTATTGGTTTATGATTGGTGAAGATTAGAATGCTTTGCAACCCAGCACCCGTTATGTTAATTATTTTTATATAAACTTTCAGTCAATACGTGGAAGTGATCTTATCACAAACCTGAATCTCACAAATAGAGTCATGCCAGACGTCAAATAATGAGTAATATGTTTTCTCCAAAATAGAGTTCACTATGGAGCAGAATTATGCAGCTCTGGCAATAATACTTTGGTGTCATTGCTTTAAAGAAAGTCCAGCAGTGAGGCATGTTTACTGGCATTTTATACAAAAACCTGTTTCAATGAACAGGAAGAGACAGAAAAACAGGGAGAGAAAGAAAAAAAATGGTTAAGGAGAGAAAGGGAGACAACTTCGAGAGATGAGAACTATCCAGACAATATAACATTACCCTGTGTTGACCAGATAAAACGTTTACCATAAGTCAGACATTACTTTTAATCATACAGAAACTCATATTGCAGGTTTTGGGAGAGATATATCTAAGCAATTTCAGTCCTCAATTTCTCTTGATCTGTTTAGATTAGTTCTGTGCATCAACTTGAAAACTTGGGTGAGTTATCAAAACTTAAAGTCACCAAATGATCAGCAAAGTCACTTAATTCTTTACACAGAAACATGAAGGATGTTGGCTTTCCATCAAACACTGTAAATATGGGTTGAAGAAGCAGAAGAAAGCAGAACATGCAAACTGATAGCCTATTAAGGCACAGAAGCAGATTTTCCTGATTGCCCTACATAAGCAAGGCACATACCTTCTGAAACTAATCTGAAATATGCCAGAGAACTAGCAAGTAAGCTTTTTCCACACTTACCTTTATAGAAATGCTTATAAGCTAAGGTCACCTCATACAAAGTGTTATGCTAACTCAAGTGAGCTCAAATCAAAGCCCAGAATCACTAGCTAAGTCTTCTCATCTTACCCTGATGCCTCCTTTGTTAAATTTCAATTATTAGCACCTCTCCTGACAGTCTCTATCATGGTGATGTAAGTCTATAGGTGCAGAGAGAAGTATGGTTTATTTGGGACATCTTCATGAGACCCCCTGAATTATGCCGGAGCAACTGGAGGCATGGAATACCTTAGCTGTACATTAATTTATACAGAACAATGGCTATCACCACTTATGGGATTCCTATAGCTACCTTCTGATCTTGTAACTCTTACTGGTGGCTAGGATTGATTACAATGGGTTTTATTACAGTAGGATGTCACACTGAGAGCTTACTGGATTGCAAACGCTCTCTTTAAGTAGCAATCAGATACAAGATAAAACAGCTAAGGCATTACCCTGGATTGTGAGTTGAAGACACTGTGCTCAAGATCCCCATCAAAATTTCTCACCTCATTGCAGCCTTTGACTGAGATACGTTGGAACTGTAGCACTTGAAAGCCTTGATCTAAGAGTCTGGGAGACTAGTAGTATGTGAGGAGAGGAGGGCATCCATAATGAGCATTGTAATCGTGGCTGCATAAGTCAGGATGACACTGCGGAAAGCACTTCATACTTTTTGTTGTGTTCTAGTTTACTAGAGACTTCGGTTGCCACCGTTTGAGAGTCCCACTGACAACCTCACTTCATGCTGAAGGTGCCTGGTAGTTAGAGATGAGCACAAGTCTTTCCTTTAAATAAAAAATTATTATACATGTGGGAGGTGGTGTGTAGATGGTTCAGGATCAGAAGGTTGTGATCAGAAAGGTAAGCAATGGCTCTGTGAAGGAGAAGAAAAAATAGTAGAATGAAAGGGTATTTATTTATACCTAGGCTTCAGGTGTTTTACCAAAGCATTTCTGAAATATCGGATTTGCTTCCTTAGGCGAAGCCATGGTGAATTTAATTTCATTCTGGTAGAAAGCGAGAGTATTTGGAAACCTCATATGGAACTTTATCTTTCATTTGAAGAGGTCTGCACAGTACGGGGATAATTTCCAACATCTTTCCTTGATTTCCATGGGGAGATCTTGAGAAATGGGGATAGGATAGTTGTTCCACATAAAATGTTTTTCTTTTTTGTAGGAAGAAAGAACATCTTGTACGTCTTGGTAATTTAGGAGTTTCATGTATATAGATCGTGGGCTTGCGTTGATTTGGGTTTTATAAAGAGCTCGGTGAGTTCTTTCAATTGTACATTCCAATGGAGATTCTCTTGTATGTAGTAGTGCACTGAGAATTTGCTTTATTGTAGGGATCAGTTGATTGTGCTCATATTTCCACAGTACACCTCTGATGATTAGATTATTCCTTCTGCTTCTCACTTCTAGGTCTAGCAGTTTTGAATGTATGTCTGACAGGGCCTTGTCCTTGGTTTTCAGTTCTGATTTTAGTTGGTCTAGAACCATTTCATTTGATTTGATTTTCCCTTCTACAGAGTCCATTCTTTCAGCAACCTGTTTTAATGTTCCACCAAATGTGCTGAGCTGATCCAAGAAGCCTTGGACAGCAGTTTGTAGAGGTAGAAGGGCACTCTTCAAATCATCCATAGTGAAGGAAATTTCAGCTTTTTGTTTAGAGGGATCTTTATTCAGTTCCTGTTGTGCTTTAGAAGTTTTTTGTCTTTTAGATGTAGCTTCTTTTTCTGGAGATGCTATTGCTGAAAGCTTGGATTTGGATGTTTGAGTTTCCATGCCTTTAGCTTCTTTAGGTGTTTTAATGCAACGGCTTTGGTTTCTTAATTCCCTCATGGTCGCTGTCTGTTGTAGAGGTGCTGAAGCCTCCAGACCTCTATTTTACACATGGAAACTCATGCTGTGCTCTTTTTATGCAGTAAAACAGAGTGATTCTGCTGATAATTGCAGATTTACTGGATATTTCTATAAACCCAAGATACTTGCAGTTTTTTTCTTTCTTTAAGCTGTTTATAGCTGTTGAAGTTGGCAGATGTGGTATTATCCTAAAATTGTTTGATAGCTTTGTGTAGAGGGTGCTACTCAGATGACCACCATCTTGGAATCAAGCCACCATGTTAGATATTCTCCTAAGTAGGTGACAGACTAATGTTTTACTATTGGTCCACATATAACAAAGAATAGATATAACTTTGCTGGGCAGGATAACTGCTCTTAAAGTGTTTGTAGTCCTTTTAATAGTCAACATTTTGCCACATACATGTTCCATCCATGAAAATGAGGCTAGATAGGATGATAAGGCTGATTAGCAACATTATCTGGCAAGACAAGAGATGTCATATCTGTATCTGGGAACATCATAATGCACAGTCTCAAATGGGACTTGGTATCCATAGCTAGAGAAAATGTGCAAGGGCATTTGCAGCTCAGCATCTCCTTAGTTGCAAGCAGCAGCCTTTATCTCCATGGCTAAAGATCAAGAAAAGTCTTCTCATTGCATGGTTCCAGAAGGCCTCATCTAAGCTGCTACAGTGTTGAAGCACCAGATACATTTAAGACACAAACAATGGAATTAGTTTATTTATATTATTTGTAAACTTTAACCATCATTCAGACTGAATGTTGAGGAGCTACAAACATGGTGCTGTATGTAAGTGATAGCAACACATTGTTATATCATTTTAAATTTAGATTGGTGTGGCCATCATTTTGTTTGACTGACACTTGAGTTGAACTGATTACTATGCTGGTGTTGCTCGTTTATGTTGATCTGCATTGGCTATGTAAAGTAACTCACTGTTAAGTTACTCTTTGCCTTAATAAACTTTTCCAACAACAACAAAAAAAGGCAATCATGAGAGTATGTTTGAGAAGAGTGAGAGATGAACCCTGTATTGAAGATGCCAGCTAGATTTGTCCCTGCCTGAGTGGAAGGAAAAGATATTTTGGTGTCTGTGGAACTGCAAGAGAGCTACTCTATTGTTGTGAAGTCTGATACTGTTGCCTTTTTAGCTAGTCACTGTCCCAGGACCCTGTCTATACAGAGATACTAAATCTGAATGTAAAGAAACATTGCTTTTGATTTTAAATGTGAAAAGACTACAGAACAGGAACTAGAGAAGACAATTTGTTTAAAATGGATAATAAACTGTTTAGTATGAATATCAGTTTGCTTTTTGATGAATTTTATTTGTTCTAGATAAAAATGAGTATCAGACTGGAAAGCTAGCTCCATTGACTGGTTTATTTGTTAAAAACAAAACAACTACGATTTATTTTATATAAATATATTTTCTTCTGCCAAAACAAAGGTGGCAAGACACATCCATAAACTCAAATAGATTGTTGAGAGTATATAGTGCCTGTCTATGACAGTACTGCAGAGACATAGGTGGTTTTATATTAACATTAAACTAAGTTCACATTCCAATACAGGTTCAGCAGAACATATTATAATTTATTTGATAAGCAATGCTGTAACACTTACAAAGGCATCTAATTTTTTTACACACTGAACATAAGTCTGCAGTCCTGAAAAAGGAGCGATTGTAAGTTAAGCTGTTCTGAGGGATACGGATGTCATCTGGTGAGTTGATAACAGTTCCCAGTATGCAGTCATTAGCAAACATATTCAGCCAGAGACCCTTGACATCAGCTTGGACATCAGTGAAGTATGTGTTTAAGAGTGGTAGAACCCCATGGGATGCCACTGGTGACCTGTGTTCGTGCCACCAAACTTGACTGCATGGATCCTGTGTGACATTGAGCTTGAATTACACAATGGGTTATTGGTTAATTATGTCCGTTTCTTAATAATGCTGGTATGTTGGGCAGAATCAATGTTTTTGGCTAAATACAGGTAGGTAGTGTGCACTGATTTATTGTCATCCAAGTACTTCAATGACTTTCATAAAGAAATTCACCTTATTTATTAAGCAGTTCCTACCTTTTGAAAAGCCAAATTGATTAGGTTTGTGGGCTTGTAAGCTGCTAATATTAATGTATATCAGCTCTATAATGACATGTTCATTTACTTTACAAATGATGCTAGCAACGCAAATTGTTCCATAGTCCCTGAGAGGATTTCAAAGACCTTTTCTGAAGTATAAAAAGTTGGTAGTATAGACCGGGAGGTGATGTTGAAATTAAATTTTCCTTCTAATAAGTAAGTGATGTCTTCCAGGTCAGGGTCAGTGTTAACACTGGTTTCCAACTTAATAATGTGCTGAATACCATTCCGAATGTTCTTGATATAGTTAAAAAGACTTTTTCTCTATATTTGGCTTAGATAGTGATATTTATCAGGTCTATCATATGAGCGAATCCCACAAATTGCATATGCTCATAATATCGAACGTACCAGACCTCAAAGTGCTTTTTCTTAGATTGTGGTGCAGTGAAGAATGGGATATTTGCCCTTTCCTCACTGTAGTGCAATCTCGGAGTTGGAATATATATTTAGTGGGGGGAGGGCACAGTCCACCACAATAGGAAGTTCGAGACCCGGTAGGTTCGATATTATGAGAGTTCACAATTTGTGCGATTCACTCATATGATATAGACCCATATTTAGCTGATACTTGGTTTTGTAGGTGTTGATCTTATGCTTGAGGTTGTTGCTTTCTTGATTTTTCTTTTAAGGTCCTGACATCTTTTGGCTGTGAGATTATAATGGAGACCTGCAAGAGTATGCATATTTTACAACTCCACAGTTCTGTAATCCACTACCCATTATTTAAAAATCACACTGTAAGCATGACTTGCTGGTTACCATTTTGTTCCTCAAGAAAGTGAGAATATTTTTTAGAAGAGATTCAGGAGACTGGCATTTTTGTCTGGGGCTTGCCAGAGAGTGTCTGTATGATGCTTAAATGATATCAGAATTAGGATTCATCTTATTTATAGCTATTACAGGGAGCACATTCTGGGTCCCTATGATGGTGCCTTCAAAAAAGTTGATGCCTGATATGACCTGGCTGAGGAATTTCCATTGCCGTTCACAGTATCAGGATAGGAGAATAGTGCAGCTATCATTTTGATAGCCTGTGGTACAAGAACCCTAATGATCTCTGTACATGAAAACAGAGGCTTTGCAAAGCCACCTAGTCAGTATTTTTCTGTTATCCTGTTAGATGTTTGGGACTGTTGTTGCTTCTTGCTAGTATTTGAAAAGGTCATCTTAAAATATAGGTATGAGTATTTGTTCCTGTCCAGACCTTCCACATCAGGTGAAGGAAGTAGTGAAACATCATGCAGTATAACTACTATCATGTGGGTTACTACAGTCTTACTCTGCACAATCATAGTGTTTTCACGCCATGGTGTAGCCCCATGTGTCCCTGTCTCATTTTCTGCATAAGCACTGCAACTTGTGTTCAGGTGACATACACTTGCATACTGCTGTCACACAGCTAAAGGGGCATATGTATGGGTAATGGCTTGTATCTGTTACTCTTGCATCTTTCCTTATTACAGCCACAGCTCTCTGATGTTAAATTTCTCTTTCAACATAAACAGAATATCATAGTAAACATGTCACCTATTGCAACAGACAGGAAGGGTTTACAGCCAGCCATACTATATTATACTCACAATTGCTGATATATGTTTTAAATATTTTCACTCCTCATATGGCAAATGTTCCTATTTCCCATCATTCCAAGTCTGGATCTTCCCATCTCTCCTTATAGAGAAAGCATGGGTCCTAAGTGTCTGCCCTAAAAAATCTTGCTTGCCTCCATTATCTTGCACAGTCCTGCTTATTGTCCTTTTATACAACTTTCTGTTTGTCCATCCCTTTTATCTTACTTTTATCTGCATCCTTTTTTTCCTTTTTTATTTAGCACACCGTAGCATTGCAGGTGCTAATACTATGGCTACATAGGGCTTTTTTTGGTATTTTGTGTAATCTTAACAAAGGACATGGTCAGTAGTGCAGCCTCACCAAAAATTGACCTCTATATTTAAGATGTAGCAGTCTGTGGCTTCACATTTTCTGCTGTTACATCTTATAACATGGCTTGGATACAGTCTTCCATGTCAGTGTGGGTTGCTCTGCCTTAATTTGCTAACTGCATAGTTTCACAGCATGAATGTATATACCTATATAGGTGTGATACTGCTCATTTACCTACCCTGCATTACAGTGAGCTATACATATGTGGATGCATATGTATATGCATGTGCTGCATATCCCAGTTTAGATGTTTAATCTCTTACTATGTGGCAGATTAGTATCACTTAACTGCTCAAGGCATACTTTGAAGTTTAGGATACGTCAATGAATTCCAGACTTGGCATCAGATGTTACTGAAAAGCAAGACAGGTAAGAGGTTGCTCTATTGGCATACAGGGATAATGCCTTGACTATGGCCTAGCTGACTTGGATTTGATTAGCAGCTAGTGTGACTGACAGGTTGGCCAGGAAGGGATGAGCATGTTGGTTCTGGGTGGGACAGTGCTTATTGATATGGTCCATAAGGAGAGGTGTGATACAAAGTGGAGAGTTGCCCTTGCACACAGTCAATGAGTATGGGTGTGGGGAAATGGATGTGGGTAGGGCATGGACAACCCCAACCCCCCTGGATGGAAGCACAGATGATCCCAGCTCCCAGGCGGTCCTAAGGACCCACAACCAGCCCCAGCCATACCAGAATAAGTCTGGGGAGCGTCTGGAAATAGTTGTATGAAGACTCTGTCAGCTAGTTCTAATATGATTGAAAGTGTCTTCAACAATAATGGAGTTTTCACACCCCCCTCATTGTTGTTTGATTATGGAGCTGGTATATATAAGTTTGGGCCTTTAGGGTCCCCATATAGATTGGAGATATATAGTGGCTCAGCTCTTAGCAAAAATAGCTTTGAGGTTTTCTGAATATGGTTTTCAGTGATTTTATTTAGTGCCACTGTTATTTCTTCCAACGAGTTAACATATATCCCCTCTCCCTTTCTTTACATGCGAGTTCTGCAATGTTCAGTTTACTAATCGTACTTGAGCTGCCTGGGTCATAATCAGAGATTTGTCAGTCTACACCAATGGAACTGGCTGAAAATAAGTAGAATTGGCAATAAGGACTAAGGATCCTGGATGCAAAGTACACTAAAAAATGTTTGTACTAAATTGAAAGGAACGCAGTAAATTTAGTCATAAATATAAGTCTTTGCACCCATAAATTAAGATAAGATAGTATAACTAATTGGGAACAAAGGCCACAAAAATAGGGACAATTTTTAAATATTGCTCTTAAAAACTTAAAAGTTGATAGAATAACAGTCTTTGCATTAGCGCAAATTTTCCAAAAGACATGAAGTATGGAACTCAAGTGTTCGTCTATTTTCTGACTTTCGTCCTCAATGATTTGCCAATTATTTATCCCAGACAACAACAATTTTATGAGAAACAGACCAATAATCATCATCATCATCTTCTTTTGGCTGTTCCCATTAGGGGTCGCCACAGCGGATCATCTGTTTCCATTTCTTCCTGTCCTCTGCATCATGCTCTTTCACACCAACCGCCTGCATGTCCTCTCTCACCACATCCATAAACCTCATCTTAGGCCTTCCTCTTTTCTTCTTACCTGGCAGCTCCATCCTTAGCATTCTTTTCCCAATATACCCAGCATCCCTCCTCAGCACATGTCTGAACCAACGCAATCTCTCCTCTCTTGCTTTGTCTCCAAACTGTCCAACCTGAGCTGACCATCTAATATACTGATTCTTAATCCTGTCCATCCTAGTCACACCCAGTGCAAGTCTTAACATCTTTAACTCTGGCACATCCAGCTCTGACTCCTGCCTTTTTGACAATGCTACCATCTCCAACCCAGAAACAGACCAATAATATGGGTCAAAAATCTGGACAATTGAGAGATGTTCAGCATTTGTGGTTCAAAATAGGTGTTGCTCATCCATGTTTGTCCACTGGTGACATGGAAGCGCAGTTCTATGGTGATCTTCTGATGTCATCTTTACATCCTGCAAAACCAGTGTGACATTATAGTCATGTCTTTGCACTCCCAAACCTACCTATTTTATTATTTATTTTACATTTGTTGACCAGGAAAGTTCGACTGGATATATGTCCATTTTCAGCAGAGGCCCAGGGAGAAAAGTTCAACATAAAATAAAAAAAAAATTTATAAAAAGCTCCAATTACAATACATAACTTTGTAAACAAAACCAACAAATGATTAAAAAGAAGATTACAGTAATAATGCTCAGCTACACAGTAAACGTACTTAAAATACAAATTCATTGGCAGTACAGTCCTACTGCCAAATACAAACATATGTAATAAACATATTCTTTACCAGAACAGTGATGATGCAGAATATAAACACAAGTAAGGAGCTGTTTCCTAGGTTAACAAAAATTGTTAAGAAAATAGTTTAAGAGAGAGAAAAAGAACCACGCAAGAAGAATTCAGTAAAACAGGCTATAAAGTGGTAAGCCGAAGGAGAATGGAGTCAGTCAGGATTAGAGTATGGACAAAGCCATTGAGATTTTAGGAAGAGTTTCAGTTGTTTTTTGAAAAGTGGAGTGGATGACAGGGGTATTAGTTCTTTAGGAAGTTTGTTCCAAGTGTTTCCAATTAGTAAACAGGCTGCCCCCAGATTTGTTGTTAGATTTAGGGGAAGAGACAAGTTTGGCCGATCATAAGGTTGAAAGATTTTGATAGGGGCTAATGAGGTTACTGAGTATAGGAGTATTTGAGGGATGATGCAAGATCTTGTGAATGAATAGGAGATGCTGAAAAAGAAACTGGTGTTGCAGTTCAAACCATCCCAGAAGTTTGAGAGTTTCACAATGGTGGGTATGAAATGGGGCATCAGTGGCAAATCTGGCAATGTTATTTTAAGAAGTTGCCATCTTATTTATATTGCTTTTGGAGATGTTTGTATAAATTGGGGAGGCATAGAGGAGGGTAGAGATTAGGTGAGTTTGGGCAATAGTAGCCCTGGCTGAAGGAGTAAGAAAGGATTTAATTCTGTACAGGGAACCAAGTTTTTTATTAACTGATTTGACTGTTAGGTTGATATGAGTGTCAATATTTAGATTATGATCAATTGTTACCCCTAGGAGTTTGGTGGTAGTATCAGGAGCTATTTTGGTACAATTTTTAGAGGTGATTGAGAAGTTTATGGTGGGGGATTTTTGTGTGAGGGTGAACAACAGTAGTTTCATTTTTTAGGGTTGAGTAGGAGACAGCATTGGAGGAACCAGGTTTCTACTGAAGTAAATATTGTTTGGGTCCTGGATTGAAGTTGGGAAGGTGAGGGGGAAGCACAGATTAGAGTTGTGTCATCAGCATATTGTACACAGGAGGTCTGAGGAAGTGAGGCTGACAGACCATTAATGAAAATGGTAAAGAGGAGTGGTCCTAAGATTGATCCTTGTGGGACTCCGAGAGTAATAGGGAGCAATGGGGACAGTTCCTTGTCCCAGAGGACTGCTTGCTGTCTGTTTTCTAGATAAGATTTAAACCATTTTACTGTTTGTTTATGTAATAGGAGAGATTTAAGTGTATTTATTAGTAGTTTATGATTCACCATATCAAATGCTTTGGAGAGGTCAATGAAGATGGCAGAGGAAAGTAGATTGTTATTTTGATTTTTGTTTATACAGTCTGTGAAGGATAAGAGAGCTGTGGTGGTGCTATGATATGGTCTTAAACCGCGTTGGCAGTCAACTAGAAGGTGATTCTGGAGATGTTTAAGAAGTTGGTGATGAATATATCTCTCCATGATTTTTGCTATAGGGGAGAGTAGGGCTATTGGGGGGGAGTTTGCAAGTTCACTTGCGTTCCCGCCCTTGTGGAGGGGGATAATATGTGACACTTTCCAAATGTTAGGGATGGAACATTCAGTAATGGATTTGTTAATTTAGATGGAGATGGGGAGGGCAAGTACTTCAGCTGCTAATTTCAGATATTCGACTGGAAGGAGATCAGCTGATGGAATGCAAGGTTTAAGTTTCAGCAGTAGTTTATGTATGAGAGATGTGGGAATGGGTTGTATTTGCAATAGGGGTAGTGAACTTTTGGAACCAGGTGGGCTGGAGGTGGACATAACTGCTAAAGACTTAGCTAAAGATTGAGCAGTTTCAGAGAAAAATTTGTTGGAAGTGTCTGCAATTTGGGAGGAAGAAAGTTGAGTCAATTTTGATGGGGTAGGTGTTTAGAGTGGCCAGGATGAAGTAGTTTTATTTATTCCTGACCAGAATTTTTGTGGGTTTTGATATTGGTTTTGTTGGAATTGTAGCTAATTTTTTTTGTCAAGGAATATGGCTTTCTTAGTGGCATTTCTCAGTTGTCTAAAGTTTAGGTGATCAGTTGAATTTTTTGTATATCTCCATTTGGTCCATAGATTATTTCTAAGTCGCATTTTTAGCCTAGCCTCTTTTGTGAGCCAAGGAGCTGGTTTGTTTCTAATTCTGATTGTACAGGAAGGGGCATGGTGCTCTAGAATTTATAAAAATGTATTGTTAAGATATGAGACAGCTTCCTCTAGAGGTAGGCCTAACATAGTTATGTTTAATTCTGTAAGCTACCACCGTCAGTCTTTCTTGATTGGGGTTAGTCCATGTCTTGAGCAATGATCTTTGCACACATACCAAGCACACATAGCAAAGGCTGTGGCATGGCAAGAACCACTGCTGGTCTAGTCCAGCTTGTTTAGCACTGATAGGTATATATGGATAGGTGCTACTTAGATGAATGCTCATGGACTGTGTCTTCATTAGTATTTTATATGGTCATATTTGAGGTACAGCACACACAATCTATGCACAGAATAAACTTGCCTATAGTGTAGGTTATTGAAGTATCTGCATGCTGTACCTACTAGTTGCCATCTACATTTTACTTGAGTCACAGTCGTCAGTGAGTATATATCTTCACCAGATAGGTTCATCTTTCATTTGCTTGTATAATTTGTTCTGAACTCCATATATATTGGAACTTGGGCTACACCAAAAACTCAAGATCTTTGTGCAGCTTGCATGTTGTAGTGGGTGCTGTTGTTACTAGAAGATAGCATTTGTTAGACTATCGATGTTGCATTCTCTTGAAAGCTAACATGTTATACAGCACATGGCATACCAGGGACATCTTGCTTACTTTGACTGGAGAGTGCTAAAGTCCTCCAGTGGAGGTATCTATCTGGGTGCTTACATCTAAGTTAGTCATTGCTTACCTTTATTGTGTATGTGTTTCTGCTGCACATGTGGGCAGTTCTGTTGAATTCTTCTATAGTTGACATCCATATTATCATCTATAACATAGTTCTCAGTGTCTGAATTTTTATTATCACTCTGCAACAATAAAGTTAGTATATAGAAGTTATGTAGGTGTAAGGCCTCTTGCAAAAAATAGTGTTGTAATGCTCTGTTTATATCAGGGTTAGGTGGGTGAAGTAGTTATAGTGTGTTTGTTATTTATAATTGGGGTACATTTTTTGTATTGTTTGTGATCACATTTAGCAATTTTGTGTGTTTTAAGTAAGGTATGATGGATGAAATGTGCTGCAATGAATGTGAGTGTAGATAATTAGTAGTGGCTTATAATAACATGATTAAGGTGGCCATCTGAGGTCAACAGCTTCAGGTTGGCCCATGGCCAGCCAAGAAAGTAATTATGTTTTAAAAAGATTTGTTATTTTCAGCACCGCTACATATTAGTTAGCATATGATTTGAACAGAACAATCAATCCTTTAGAATTGTTTTTAGCGTAAAACAACATTAAATGGCAGACTTCTTGAGTATTTACTTTTAAATATTCATGGCGCCTACCATTTGTACATGAACAACATAGATCGATCAGTGATGACATACAGTGCTAGTGCTCTATTTAGTGTTATCCTTTTAAGTTAATAAATGTTTCCACTTTTAGCTTGGCAGGCAGCCAGATAAGGTAAGGTCTGGCAGTGGAAGAAAGCAACTTGTTCTATTAGTTTACTCACTTAAAATCTTGGTTTAAGGGCTAATATGTATTTATGTGAAATGTATTTGAATATTTAATCTCTGGCTACCACTTGTGTGAAACAAAGTGGAAACTGTCTTGGATTTTGCAGAATGTTTTTGATTTGTCTCGGTCTGATATTTTTGGTCTATGCATCATACAGCTTGTGGTTTTCTAGCAAATCACTAAGGTAGTAGTTAAATAATGGGAAGTGGATGGCTGGGGGTCAAAGCAATTTACTCTGTTATTTCATTTTTTTAGATTACAATGTAACTTTATAGGACTGGTGTACATTTGTATGAAATAAGTTGGGAAATTTAGGTCAGTATTCAGTCTGGGACCTCACATTTTTTTGCTGCTCTGCATTTGGCATCCTTTGCAAGGGTGTTTCTACTTGAATCCAAGCATACCTCTCAAGTATACCACATTACGAGGAGTATACCTCATTTGCGTCCTTAAAAAATTCATGTTCCTAGAACTTCCACATTGAAAAGGTCTCTCATACATTCAGAGTTCAGAGGTTTTTAAACTCATAACCATGATAAATAGAAATGAATTATATTAGTTAACTAAAATATCTTTTTTAACTAAAATATATATTTTATAAGTAGAACCAGCATATTTTAACCACCCCATGACCTTCCTAGTTGAAGTTGTTAGTAAGCCATTAGTATGGGTTCTACATTTTACCCATTTCTTCCACATTATGAAGGCAAGTGTTCCTTATTTTCGAAATGGAAGGTTGAGAGGAAATGGAAGATTGAGAGCTATGAATCCAAGCCACCCAAAGCTAATTACAAGAAATTAAGTTTGAGTTTGATCTCCCCTTCTTCAACTATATTTTAATGCTTTAGGGCATTAATTTGTGCCTTTTTGACTGTTTTCACTGTTCGTGACTGCTTCATTATCTGCACTTATTTTGCACTGAAGTATTGCTTATAGTATAGACTAGATCCACACTTCTAGCCTGTTTTTCATACACTTGAACTCAAATCTATCTTTCATTAAGAAGATTTCGCCTGCATCCTTGTGACAGAAGAGTGTGGCTATAGCCTTGTCTCAGCTGGGGATTTCTGTACGAAGGATCATTATGTGATTTCCTATTGGTAGACTACTTTACAACTGTTTAAATTTACCTGTATATAAGCCTCACATTTACTCATAGCTATGCACCACACAACAGAGTTTAGCAGTGCCCTGTATAGATGCAAATGCCAAAAATCACTTTTTTTCCATGAATACCAGTGAATGAAACCATCATAGGCTTCTTTGCTTCTTGGCAGGTAACTCAGCTGAGCACTTCTGCACTGCAGGCAACTCAGCTGAGCACTGAGCAATGTTGCCCCACTTTAAATCCCTGATCTTCTAGAGAGTAAGTCCCCTAGTTAATTTCAGAGCAATAGCTGCCCCAATCCGCCCTCTCACAAACTTAAGAATTAACAGTTGCAGTCAGTTTCCCAGCACTTCTCCAGTCAGCCTGACTGACATGGACATCCTGAGGCAAAGTAGCAAATGCCTCATGTATACTGACAACCACTTGCTCCTAAAGCAAACATATATACTTATGTGGGAGATGTAACTATACCATGAAACTAGAATCAGTCCTCTCACATAACAATAAACAAGACATCAAACAGGTTGTCAGCTCAAACACATCTCATCTCATACAAAATAAGGTCAGACACATAAACCCACATAGGCAGAAGTACTCACTTAGAGCCTGCCAAAAGACCAGAGGCCTACCAAGTGCAAACAAGCCACACATACTGGTACACTAACATAATCCACCACTACACATAACAGCACACATTTATTTATTTATTTATTTATTTATTTATTTATTTATTTATTTGTCATTTACTAAGTAGGTTAGTCCAGGTGAGACAAAGGCCTGTTTTTAGTACAGACCTGATGAGAAAAGCTCCAGAAAAATAAACAAGAAATTAACATGTATACATTAAAAAAATGCAAGAGTTTTACATAGTTATATCATTGCACAAACTGACAGTAATAAAGTTACATGAAAAGAATATACAAGATAAAATGGAAGAGTGAACAGCAGATGTAAGTTTTGAGACAAATTAGACTTAAATTCACATAAGCATTACATAATATTACAGAAAACAGAGCTAGACTGGTAATACAAAGATGATAGTGTTGCTATTTACAAAGAGTATAAGTAATAAAAACTTCTAAGTTTTAGAGTAAAGAGAGGTGAAACAGAACACATATCTCAACAATTAATCCCCTCAGGCAAAACACCTCAAAACCAAATGTCCTGGTCATAGGGAACTTAGTAGTGAGAAACACAAAAGTCCCCCTCACCAGGTTGGACAAGGAGAAGGTCACAGTCAGCTGCCTGTCAGGTGTCTGGATCCATCAAATCACGCATGCACTCAAGTCACTCAGCAGCATCTCCTGTTATGACTCTGTCATAGTATGTGTTGGAGTGAATGACTTGAGACATACCTCTCTAGACTATATGAAGAGAGACATGACTGAACTCTTAGATTATCTATCCAAGGCAGGTATGTTCCTAGCCTAAGCAGCATTCTACCTTAACCTAGGATAATAGCACAATGCAGATAACAAATGATCAATTTCAATTGCCTTGGAAAAGTTAGTCTGCATCCCTAGAAGGGACTAAAATGTCTTAGACCCAGTGCTCACCAACATGGGGGGGGGGGTCATTGCACTATCTCCTGTGTTTGCCCTCCATGTTAAGGTTAGGCCATACATCTGTCTCATTTGAAATAAAGATCAGACCTGACCCCTCTCCACCACAGGAGCAAAAAAACTGAAAAATGTCTCCAAAGCAACCATATCCTACTAAGCAATGGTATGAAAAGTTTCAAAGCCCCTGCTAGCACAACCAACAATAACTCCTATGCAGACGAGTGCACACATTTCCTATATAACCACTTAAACAAGTGTATTGACTCAGCTGTGCCTGACAGGACCAAAATCAGGTCCTTCCAAAAAACAAGCAACCCTGGTAGACTGTTAGTATAAATACGTTATACAACTAAAGAAAGAGACTGATATCTAAGAACAAGAGGGAACTTACTCAACAGAAGAAAAATACCCTCCACAACTTGAACAAGCAAATCAGATATCTTTCAAAGCTCTCTAAGGCTATTTACAGGTCTAAATTAGCATCTCTAGCTAAAGACAATCATAAGACATTCTTTAGCTATGTCAAAAACCTAAAAGGGAATTCTCAACTGCCAAACTTATAGTGGATGGTGCCACTCACACTGAACCTGAGGAAATTGCCAACCTGCTAGCTGACAGATTTGACAATAATGTCTCCCCCTGTCCCCACCAGACATATCCAAAGACATTCCTGACACCAGTCCTCTACTGATTATTTCCAAAGAACAAGCCATACAAGCTCTCTACAAGGCTACAAACACACTCTCTGTGGGATCAAACAACATCCCAGGTTGCTTATTAAACAATCTAAAACAAGACCTAGTGGAACCACTTGGCACTGTCTTTAACCATAGCGTGAGCACTGACTTTGTTCCGGTAGAGAGGAGATCAGCAACAGTAATCCCCTTGCACAAAGGGAAGCCCATCAACCAACTGTGAACTATGAATACATAAGGCTAACCAGCCTTATCTGCATGGCCATGGAAAGAATCATCATGGTCCTTATCAACAAGGACATAGGCAACCTCCAAAATCTTGCCACAACCCAGTTTGGTTTCATCAAGGGTAGATCTTGCTTATTGAACCAGGTAGGCTTCTTTGAAAATGTCATCAAAGCCTTAGATGAGGGCAAAGCAGTACATACCACCTATCTTGACTTAGCTAAGGCCTTTGACACAATTCTTAAATCAGGAATCACTGAAAAATTCTCCCAGCTGGGGATAAATCCATATGTCACTAGATGGTTAGTCAACTGGCTCACTGACAGAACACACACTGTCAATGTTGGAGAGTCCATCTCCACCAGTAGACCAGTTACCAGTGGGCTACCACAAGGATATATGCTTGGCCCTCTACTGTTTGGTATCTATTTCTCTGAAGTCCAGGCAAAAGTAGATGGCCTGTGGCTTACTAGGTTTGCAGATGACTGTAATCTGGGAACAATCATACAATCCTCTTATGATGTTAACATATTACAGAAGGGACTGAAACAGACAAATGATTAGTGCCAAAGTCATGGACTAAAATTAAATGCAAAAAAGTCCCATTATCTCCTTTGGCAAAGAAATAGCCCCTGCTAATTATGATATAGATATCACCACTATAAGTTCAAACCCAGTGGTGTGAGACTTGGGAACATAGGTTAACAGCAATCTAAAATTCAATAACCATGTGTCCATAGTAGCAAGGAAAGCTGTGTACATTGTGCATCTCATAAATAAGGGCATTGCATCCAAGACTAAGAAGGTTATAACTCCAGTGTACTTGACCCATATCAGACCACTAATTGAGTACAATGCGTCCTTCTATACGTATTTCACCAGACACCAGCAACTGTAGAGACCACAAAGGTTTCTAACCAAGAGAATCCAGGGCCTCCAAAATATGTCATACATGAAAAGACTGAAAGCCCTATCACTGTACTTTGTATCATAAAGGCAGCTGAGAGGGAACATGTGCTTGGTCTACAGAGCAGTCTCTAACCCTGCCTTAATGGAAATGCTGCACATCAGCAAATCAAATGGGGCAAGAGCCACTCACTCCAGGGGTCTCAACCTAGCCTGTGACATAAACAAAACATGTTGGAGAGACAGATATATCTCCCAGAGATTGCTGCTCCTCTGGAATAAGCTCCCACCTCACATGAAACAGAACTCATCAGTGACCCTATTGAAGCAGAACCTTGAGAATTGGATGCATGGCCATAAATTCACCCCTGGGGTGGTACCTATGACTCTTATGGACAGAGGCGGTCGATGCTAATCATAGAATCACTCTGCTAACAATAACCATCTAACTGTGGTCAATTAGGATACATCATTGTTTTACATGGCTAGGCTTATAAAGGTCCTAGGCCCATTAGCCTAGCAACCTCCTATGAAAATATGAACCTATAATCTGTGAAGAGTGGCACTATGTGGTTATATAAATCATGGAATTTTAAGATTAATTTGTAAATGTGGAGACCTTTTTTATAAACATGCCTCCTTATCACAAATGAATAATATGATTAAGGAATAACTGATAAAAGGCAGCTGATACACAGATAAGGACCATTACACATTTGCATATCAGTAAGATTCATAGACATAAATCCATAATGAGCTTATCTGCATACCAAACATGTAAATAGTCCTGAGTTTACACCTGTAAGAAGCAATTTAACAGGAGAATATAGAGCTGTGAGGGGAAGGGAAAACATTTATTTTACTGTCAGTGAAGCATCCGTGCCATACCTGGGCAGACTACTGAAAGTGTTGAGGGAAACATTTCATTTGGTGCTTGTGCATTATTGGACATGCATACTGCTGAAGGGATTGGTAGGGATATATTTCATTTTCACACCTGTGCATACTTGGGCATACTACTGAAGGGATCAGTGGGCAAATTTTTCCATTTTGTTACTTGCGCATACCTGAATAAACTGCTGAAGGGATCGCTGGAGATGTTTTATTTTGGTGCTTGTGTATACTTAAACATACGAGGGTGGCCACGGTGGTGCAGCGGTTAGCATTGTTGCCTCACAGCAAGAGGTTTCCTGGTTCAATCCTCGGTTGGGGTGCCTTCTGTGTGGAGTCTGCATATCCTCCCTGTGGTCACGTGGTTTCTTCCCACATCCCAACGACATGCTGTAGGTGGATTGGATGCCCTAAATTGGCCCTAGGTGCAAGTGTGTGTGTGTGTGTGTGTGTGTGTGTGTGTGTGTGTGTGTGTGTGTGTGTGTGTGTGTGTGTGTGTGTGTGTGTGTGTGTGTGTGTGCCTTCTGTGGAAGGTTGGGTGCCGGCCTGGCAACTCAACACCATAAAACTCCACTGCCAATCATGAGTGGACATGTGATCTGCTGTGGTGACCCCTAACTGGGAAAAGCCAGAAGAAGAAGTATACTTAAACATACTGTTGAAGGGATTAGTGGGGAAATGCTTTATATTGGTGCTTGTGCATATACTTCGACATACTGCTGAAGAGATTGGTGGGGAAACACTTTATATTGGTGCTTCTGCATTCTTGGACAAACTACTGAAGGGATTGCTTAAGAAATGTTTCATTTTGTTCCTTGTGCATACTTGGACAAACTGCTAAAATAACCGCTGGGCCAAATAATTTATTTTGCATCATTTTACTACTTGTGAATACTTGTACAAACTACTGAAGGGATGTCTGGGGCCAATTTCATGGATTTGTTTGTTTTTATTTATTTATTGTCATTTGTTAACTGGGTTGGTCCAACTGAGCCAAAAGCCCATTTTCAGTGGAGACCCGAGGAGAAAAGCTCCAATTACATATACACGGCAATCCGAAAAGAAAAAAAGCAGTAAATAATACAAAGATAAAACTCACAATATTTCAATAGATATGAAGGAAGAAGTGCTGCATAACACACAAATACTGGTCTACACATTATAAGAGCACCTCATTAGCATATGCCACTTTACAAACTTTCTTATTTGTATCTCATTATATGTAAGGCATTTAGCATTAATGTAAATGGCATCTATGAATCTCAGCTTTGCTGTGTTCATTCATACACATCAGGAATATTCTTATCGTATTTCTGCAGATAACTATGAATGCTGGCCTTACTCTCTGGCTATGATTTAAATCTTCCTGGATTTTGCAGAATTTCCCTGACTTTGCCTCACATTTTTCATCTGTGCTCATAAAATTTCTATTTTTTTTTTCTTGAAAATCATTGATGATTTCTGTCATTAATTACTGTGAGATTGGCTTTGGATAAAAGAAATTTAACCTGTTGTAGTTTGATCAGTTTACAGTCTGGTTTTGCAAGACTGGTGTACATTTGTATGAAATAAGTAGGGAATGTTAATTTCTATGCACTCTTTATGTGAAACCAATATGAAATTGTCTCTGATGTCACAGAATGTCCCTTAATTAGTCTCATACTTTCGTTTATTCCACATAAAATGTGTGGTTTTCTGACAAATAACTTGAGAACTGCATTTGAAGACAAACATTTGACTTTAAGACTTCATATCCTTCAGAAAAGACATGTCAGTGCAGAAATTATTTTTACAACTTTCTAAGTATATAAATGCAATATTTTAATATATTCCTGATTTTGGGTCTTTATCTCTCATTATTTTTGGCTTTGTCCCTGATTTATGTGCTAAGAAGTATTTTTTTTATCCCTGTCAGATCAGTCGGGAATGGGGATTGTTTATGAATGAAAAAAAAAACTTACCCTGTAGTCATTTACTCAGCTAATTTTCTAGCTTTGTAGAACTAATTAGTGTGCATCAATGTATGGTATGCTTCATGACCTTAGAGGTTAGGCTGATAATTTTCAGAGAGAGAGATGTATGCTCCCCTTATACACTGCGACAGCTATTGCATTGTGCCAAGTTTCTGCTGTGTCCTATCAGTAAGGAATTTGTGAGTGTATCCTCGAATTTATGTAAGTTGTTGTTATTGTGTCTTTCGGCTTTTCCCAGTTAGGGGTCACCACAGCAGAACTCCTGTCTGCTAATGATTGGCAGTAGATTTTTACGTGCCGAGTTGCCAGCTCTGATGCACAACCTTCAACAAAGGTACGCCCATTCACACATGTCTCCACACACAAGACGCTCTAGCTGAGAATCGAACAGGACAACATCTTACTGTGAGGCGACAACGCTACTGCAGCACCACCACCACAGTCACAGTAAACCCCTAAAATGTTATCTTCGTTCCACTATATTTTACTATGATATTGCATTTGGTAATACAAGTTTCAATATTTGGTGCCTCTTGATAATTTAACCACTAAAGTTAGTTGAGCAGTGCCTCCCACAATTAGCAAAACAATTAACTAACGTGATCTTCACAAAAAAAAATGTACATGGTTTGCTTTCTGCCTTAAATTCACAGTTTTACAGTCTTGAAGATAAAAATCCATCTTTAATGAAAGCCTATCTCTCTATCCACAACTAACCTTTCCCCATTTTTCCTCATAGTTTGAGGGTGTTACATTAACAGTGAACATCATCTATTTCCAGTATTTACACAACTGAGTGGATAATACTGCAATAATGTTTGAGGTAGACTGGAAGAAAAATAATGTTAGCATCTGAAGCAGAAGCAAAAATAAAAAAACAAACAATGGTTAGAAGATTCGTCTGTTTTAGGTTAGAAGCTAGGTAAAGAAATGGTGAATTTGTTCTTATAGCCTTTAATCAAATACATAGTGGATCACTCATAACTTTATCCATGTATTTAATCAATAGTAATAACAATCTAAATAGTTTGTAATTTATTTTGCAATGACTCCACATATCTAAGCAAAATGAAAAGTAGCAAAACTGTTGACACCTGCCTCTGACCGGAAAACATTCAGTAGGGGGGTTAAGGGTATGGCACTGATCACTCCATATCATACTTAAAAATGTAGGATGCTGGTATTTCCTTAAATATGACTCACTTTGGTCACTAAGCTCCCCAAAAACTGATCTTAATAACGGCATTACTATGCAGATGACTACTGATGCATCCAGCTGGTAGATACCTGGAATGTCTTTGATAGTGTAACTGGCTTTATTACAAAACACTGTGTCACAAGTATGACATAACATGACTTTAACATGCATATGCAGTGACATTTACAATGCTGTCAGTTAAACATTTATAAGACAGCAACTTTTTTCCATTTATTGACCAAGCGATGCCCATTTCTGTATGAGTGCATATTCTGGATCACCTACATTTGACTGCACCATAGTGGGGTATGACTACAGTGAGGTCTGGAAATGAATACTAAGTATCAAGTAGATAATGACTTGGGCATATTACAGCTGGGATTATATTAAACAGAAAATTTGAAGGACAAATGCTTTTGTCAGAATAGACTCATACATTACCAGTAGGCCATAGTGTTAAAAAATACTTGCTAGGCCCATAACCAAATTAAAACATTTGTGTCCATCTTTTAGTTATTTATTTGCAGTTACCTGATTGTTTTACTACTTGTGTAACCCTGATGGCACGTGCATCCCCAAAACCCATAACATCTGACATTACAGCTGATACTTTCCTGGAATAACTTTGTCCAACAGGTTGTTACCTCTGATAATTATTTGTTCTACTTTTGTTCGGACTGTTGTGAGCAAAATCTTCATCATAATTATCATCATCATCATCATCATGCACCACTTCACAACACTTCTGCTTTATTTTTTAGAGCTTTTGGTTTGAATACCACAATTAAATGTTGCTTGAATACCAAAGTGCCTCTTGTGGCCATTTCTATATCTTTTATGCCAGTTTTCCTTAGTTTCATGAACATGAAGTCTGCTATACAAAATGTATATTTCACAACATAATGCATTTGAAAGTCTTAGGCTTCATTAATTCTGGTTTCAATATCTAACTATTCTCCAAAAAACATGCTGGCAGTGCTGTGTGAACCAGTCTGCAGGTGTTCCATCTGTTTGGTCTTCTCTTTACTTTCTTTTTCCATGTTTGAAAACAGCATTCCTTATCTCCCATTTCAGTGAGTACAATGACCATTTCCTATCTCCACTAGTGTGGGATTCTATCTATCTATCTATCTATCTATCTATCTATCTATCTATCTATCTATCTATCTATCTGTTTGTCTATCTAATCCATCTATCTATCTGTCTGTCTATCTATCTATCTGTCTATCTATCTCTCTGTCTATGAATCATCTACCTGTCTTTCTCTCTGTCTTTGTATACGCACCAGTGTTTAGCACAGTAATGCAAATGTTAAATATCGTACATGGGTGGACCTTTTTTTTCCATATTTACTGAAAGATTACTCAAATGGAGAGACAAACAGCAAGTAAATGTTTTACGAACTTGCTATGAAGCAGTCTATTTTTTTATTCATGGTTTACTGTTTCTTTTGGGTTTTTTTGCAGTGAACAATGTCCCTTTATTTTTATCTTGTAGAAATATAGCAAAGGTTTAATTAGTTTATGACTGTCTCAGTGTGTGGGTGGTGTAAGACAAGCAGCATTAAGTGTTAAGATGAAGGCATTAGTGATATAACAATTATTGGCAGATGAGTCATTCACTTAGAGTCTTAAAAAAGGATGTATTAGGCTATCTAGAATAAAAGTACACAGCTATGAGTCCCAGAAAACCAACATTACCCTCCAGCATACCTTCTGTAAGCCTATGTTTTTGTAGTTATAAAGTCTGAGATAATAGTTGAAGCTGTAAGTTTAAAAGGAATAGGATATTCTACAGGCATGATTGCATAGAGCATTGATATTTCTATTGTTTTGAGATCACTGAATTTGCAATATTCAAACTTCTGCATAAAACCATCATTTTTGGAAAAGAGAATAAAATAAAATGTACACAGTTAAATTAAAAAGTAATCCAAAATGCAGAAGTGACCAGTAAACATGAAATAAAGAATTTATAAATCCAACAATAAAAAAGAAGAGTCCAATGCAGCACAGTTAGCGAACGGTACTTTTACAGGTCAAATTCTGAATAATGCTGTGTTATCCAATTCTTAGAAAGTTCTCTCTCTTTAGGAGGGCAGGTTTCTTAACATCAGGGAGAAGTTTCAATGATTTAGAAGTAACTTATTTTCTCCAAGTGCCAAAGAGATGAACACTGCTGTTCCAGAAACTACCAAGAATGAGGAATATATGAACACAGTGGCCTCTGAAATTGTGGTAATAGTGGACAAAGGTACATCTATACACTAATGTCTCACTTCATAAACTAATGCAGAGAAGGAGCTGTCAGTCTATATAGTCTGTCTGTGTTTATTTTGACTTGGCAGATGTATACACTTCCTTCCAAAGCCAGCAAGATACCCAACTCCATTAGAGCTCACAGCTGTCTTACCTTCTACTGCAAACTCCATTTACTGGGTCCAGTAATCATCTGTCTTCACTTTAAAAAGCTACTTTTTCATGACAAGATTGCATTGTAGTCTGTCTGTCTGTCTGTTTGTTGGACATGCTGCATCATAACTGCTGTCTACATTCTCACAAAGGAAATCTCATGTCATTTACCCATTCGGTGATTTAATCCTTTCTGTGCCCATATCACATCTTCAGGTCTCTTATTTTTTTCTTTCCAGTAAAATGGTCAAGTTAATGTCATCTTTTGCCCTAAAATTAATTTATCTCAACATTCAGGTTGTTTTCTTCTGTACCTTCTCTAATGCTATAATATGTATTGCTCCAGCTATTGTCAAATTAACGTATGTACATTATCACTTTCCTAACTCTAACTTTAAATTAATCTTCCCATAGATATACTGGAGGGTGTAATTTGCTTCCACAAAGAGCATGATGGATTACTATTGCTATTACAATAATTCCTGATTCTATACATATTCTTGTCTCTTTAGCTCACTCAAGAATAAAATGACTTTTTTGTATACTTCCAGTTCACACCCATACTTCCTTATGGCATCCAGAACTTTCATAGGTCTGACATCTTTACCTACGTGACTTACCAGCTAACAACAGGCCATATTAGAAAGGACAAGGAGGTATTAAAAATGACATTAAAAGCATTAGCCTAGGATATTCTGCAGCAGAGAAATTTATATTTATTTGCCACTTATTCATATTTTCATATTTATGTTCATATTTTCATAACTGAGAGGTACTAGCAGCAGGCAGGACTATTCAATGTCAATGCTGATTTATACCACACTATACTAGAAGTATTTCTAGTTGTTTGCTACAAATTATGAAAAAAACAGTCTTTCCATATGTACTTAATACTTCAAAAACCAAGTGACTTTCAATCTGTTGCATGACAGTAGGTGAAACCTTAGATGTTGTGGAAGAAAACTGTCTTTGATATTTGCACTGTATGCTGCATATCTTGAGAGATATCCAGTATTCATTTTATGGTGAATTATACAATTAAACATGTTTTCATTTTCTTTAAATATATCAATAAGCACGTACTTAAGGAGGAGCTTACTGTTTCCATATGAAAGTTTATGTCTGGTTGACAAATGTTCTAATAACATATGTCTAGTTTGTACAATTTTCAAGACAGATATAGAAAGTTAAAAAATACATAATTTGGGGAACTGTGTGCATTAAAATACATAACATATTTGTGGAAAAGACTATGGGCAAGATTCACGAAGCCTCCGTGTAAGAGTTATAACTCATACACGGAGGCTGCAGTTAAACGGAGTGATGTCAGCATGCTCTGCATATTCATGAGAGCATGCTGAATCACACCAAAGGCTAACACGGTCCATGTAAGACAGTAGGGGGCATGTCCGTACGCCGAGCCCTGTAAACGGACACGCCCCCAGAAGAGTAAAAGTGCCCAAAGTAAACACCCACGCCAGAGTCCATGGAAATGTGAATAAACACAACACAACACATGTCCCCACAGACTACGAACATAAAATGTACAAATGAACATCACATATTTTTTTTTAAATTGTAAAGATGTTTAACCGTGAGTGCACTCGTTTGCGTGGGCGTGCCTGTAGCGCAGCTACAGTTAGCAGTCAATGGGAAAGCATATAAGAACTAAATATACAAAGTAAGCCAAGAAGCAATAGCGTAGCAGTAGAGATGTTGGCTGAAGAGCAGGCATTCATGGTTCGAGCCCCCACAGCACCAATTTTTATTTTTAGCAAAATAAGCACGAAACAAGTCCCTGACAAATATGTACACATAAAATCACATTTTATGTAAAATGTAATGAAATAACCCATTTATATTGAAGAAATGTGAGGTAACAAAGCAACAAAAAATGCCAGATGTGCACATAGCTGAGCTACAGTTTAACAGGGTGAGTGCATCTGCCCGTAGGTGAGCAGTGGTTTAACTGGTGCAAAATGAGTGCCAGTAGCTGAGCAGTGGTTTAACACGCTGAATCTATGTGCCCCTAGCTGAGCTGAGCTGAGCGTAATATGCGTGCTGATAGCCAAATGAGGCTTAAACCAGCGTACCCCATTTGCGCGGAGCTGCGCACCGCGCAAACAAGCTAACCGACGGGCAACGTTGAGCAAGCTGTATCAAAACTGCCCTTACACAGACACACCCCTCAGCTTGTCTAGACAGTCATAAAAAATAAAAAGTAGTGGCCAGGTTCGAACTCAGGATACTATACACCATAGTCAAGGTACCAAACCACTAAGCCATGACAGCAGTACCTATAAATGCAATAATAGCTAATATATAGGAATGAATACAAACTGGAGCATGACAATGCAGGTTTACTGAAGTTGATACAATTCCAAAATGGCCAATCACAGATATGTGCGGGAAAAACGGACTATATAAGCCCCATAGGCGGGAATACACAGCATAAACGATTGTAGAACTGAACTGCAGCCAGAATGACAGGAGTAGGAGAGGGTAGTTGCTTTCGAGCACAGAGGTGGGGCACTGAGGAGTCCAGGTACATGGTCTGGCTCCTAGTCCACAATCATGAGGCCCAACTCATGCAGGGCCAGGTCCTCTGGGGAGCATACAGGGCTGAGGCGTGGGACCGGTTGGCTCATGATCTCACCAGTGCCACAGGGATTCTAAGGACTGGTGAGCAGGTCCGTCACCACCATGCGGACCTGAAGAGACGCAAGCAGGACCAACTGAACCTTTGGATCCAGGAGGCCCGGCAAATGCCCAACGCCCCACTACTGAGTAAGTTACATTTAATTATGTATGTAAGAAATTAAACTAGCTGTTATTATGGAGATGTGTATTCCAATATTACTTCATTTATATTTCAGCTGCAGGTGTCCGTTCTGTGAACCGCAGAGCCTATGGCGATAGGCTGGTGTGGTTGCGCCACCAGGCAGGTCAGTAATCCACTATCAGTAACTGTAAAGAAATATAAAAGTATGACAGTCAGCAAAAGAGTGCAGTGTAGTCACTAAGGAATAAAATGTGCAAGTAACAGTGTGAAAGTGTTTGCAAGTATTGCTTGATTACAAAAGTGTGTTGCAGCCTGTAAGCCAAACAGAAAAATTAAAATGTCTGACATAAATTCTGAAATAAAAATGCCCCACCTGTAAGAACATAGTACACAACCTGCAGCAGGCTGAAAAGTATAGATGCAGAATATGATGAAATCACATGTGTGAAATATATCCCTGTTGAAATACTGAAACATGACAGAAGTGAGTACTGCTGGAAAGGATTGTAATAACTACAGGTAAAACATGTCAATAAAGCCTAGACGTAAGTACCATCCTGAATAGTAAAATGAAAACAAGTGAGAGAGTGTGAGAAAATGTCATGAATCCAGCAATACAGTAGTAATAACCCCTGAATAAAGTATACGGCAGTCAAGACAGAATGAAATGCATGTGAGAATCAAAACCACACAGCAAAATCTGTTCAAAGTGTTGCTGCATCTGGAATGTGTATCCCAAAATCTGGATATGTTGCTCTTAGTCTGCAATATGCAGATAGTATGATTGTCTGATATACCAAACATCCACACTTGTCTACAGCTATATAAAGCAAATGTAGCAGGATGATGTAGCTGAACAAAGCTAGATATGAATGTGTATGAAGAACAATAAAATGTATATTGATGTTGCAGTAACAGTCCTATCACCAAGTTGAAATAGTTATCATATAGGAAACTGTAGTTAGAACAGTAGTGTGTATATATGTGCAGCTATTAGAAATGTACAGCATATGTATTGGTATGTGCAATCAGAATTAACATCCCTGGACATTTGTCCTGTTGGGTCATATATATTTGCATGTCCGTTGATGCATCTGCCCTGTTCATGCATCCAAACCTGATGGCCTGTTGCCATCAATCAACCCTGCATGTTGTTGGACTGTGTATTGCTCTTCAAATTATGCATGTGTTATGCTCGCTGTTCAATGGTGTGAATATCTTGGTGTTTGGTTAATGGGAATACTAATGCATGCTGTTACAACTAATTGTGAATGGTATTATATGTCACTAACCCAAACTGTCATGACATAATGCAAAACATAGGACGACAGGGAAGGCGGGTTCCAGCGGACCCACCTCTCCCACCTCAGCTGGCGAGTGCACCTGGCACTAGGGCCCAGTCTGGACCCTCCTCCGGTGGCCCTGTGCCACCTGCGGGTGGAAGCGCTGCAGGGGATGGGGCTCGCCCCCCATCTGCAAGTGTGGCCAGAGGAGAACCACCACTCACCCTCCGTAGCATCCGGACTGTGGTGCGTAGGGAGATTCGGGACTCTGTTCTCGAGCCCCTATGCCAGCTTGAGGCATGGGTGGCACAACTTACGGGCATGCCTGTTGCCCGGCCTACACAGCCCCCAGCACAGCCCCGTCCTGGGCAGTGAAGGAACAGTGGCAACTGCCTATGGGTGGGGATATCAGTTCCACTGTTGCCATCTGTGGGCTCATGGGCTCTGGATATCCAAACCTCCATCCCCGTCAATTGTGTAACCCCCCCACACATGTCATACACCGCCCCTGTATGCGTCTTGTTTGTCTTGTCTGTTTACCTACCCAACCTACCTCCCCAGCTATACCGACTTCCTTCACCTGACATACCACTCTCACCTGAAAAAAAAAAAACAGGGCACTCTGTACCCACAAAAAAATTATGCCCCATACATAGCTGCCCATTCCGCACATGTCTGCTGGGCATGGAAACTATCAATTACAATTGGCTGTACAACAAGTATTATTGTTGTCCTGACACCTCTCTCAGGGGTGGAAGGTTTCAAATGTCACACCAAATTACATACATATGCACAGCTGTTGCTGATGAAGAAATGGGCAGCTATGGGCCTTACCTACATCCCTCCTGAAAATCCCAAGCTTGTTTCCCTACTGTCTTACCCTCTTTGTGACCCCTTTTTCACCACTTTCCTGTCTCCCCATTTTCATTTCTTTCAAAGAAAATAGCGCGGGTGTGTGCCAGAGTAAGCACTGTTAAGCGGTTGTAAGCGGGTGTGCACATATGTGCTCAGAGCTAACCGCCAGTGCGCATGCGTGAGCTCCGCGCAAACCAGCGCTAACCCGGTTACAACTGCTTAAAAGTGCCTTAGTCACTTTGATTGACAGGTCCTGTACTCAGTTCAAAAGCAAAATAAAATCCCACTGTCAGTCCCGAACCCAGGACCTTGGAAACAGTAGTCTGTATGACCTACCACTATGCCATGACTCTTATACAAGAACATTGTGCTAAAATAAATATAACATGTAATAGTAGGGACGAATGTAAATGGAATATAGGATGTGTAGTACCCATAGCATGTCATGTAGAATTACTGTCAAAACTACTGGATTCCCATAATAGTAGTGTGTGAACAGAAACAGCCATGCTAGTTGTTAGCTTGTAGGTAATAATGTCAGTTAATGTACATATATAAATGTATGTATATGTATATATATATATATATATATATATATATATATATATATATATATATATATCTAGTTGTAGGTGTCATTGTGCATACACACTTACTACAGGGAACAGGAGAGAGGAATGGAGAAATGTGAATCTACAACACGGCCTGAATCATGAGAGAGATACTAACCTTTACACTCACAGAACAGTGTCCACAGCATACCAGCATGGTCCCTGCCCTTACAATCTGAAAGGGCAACACCTATCTCACATACCCTTTTATAGCACTGACCTGAAATCACAGTGAGAACTGCAATCAGTACACAACTGGCTGTATGCAATTAGCAAATGCTGGCTTACAATTGGTGCAGAGGCCATCACATGGACCTATGCAGATACCTACAAAAGCATCCTGCACTAACACTCCACACATGCAATACATTCATTGCACTGTCTGGAAGCAGACAGAGGGAGAGAGAAAACTGAGAGAGAGAGAAAAAAACACCCTACACACTGTGACTCTGTGACTCTAAGCTGTCAGCAGTGACAGTAGCAGCAGGAATCAGAAGCAGTGGTAACGCAACCAGCTGCAACAAACACAGGTAATGCAAAGTAGCAGGTTAATAGTGTGCATACTGTGAACCCTCCAAATGTGTCATAGGTCTGTATCTGTAGGTATGTCCATGTGATGTGTTGTGTGTACGTAGTTCCACCAAAAGGGGATGACTATACATTACATGTCAATCAGTGTTAGGCCATGATCCTGGCAGCAGTTGTCTGTGCGTTGCCCTCAGCAATGGCTGTAGTGACTGCCTTGAAAGGTCAGCCAGGTTCAAAAGGCAGGATCAGCCCATCACAAAGGCACACTGGCTGGGAACAAGTGTCTGCAGGTACCCGATATCACTGATATCACTGCATATGCATCCCATACTGCATAATTCCATAGCTTAGCAGACCAGGCCTGTTATGCATATGATGTGGTAGTTCCCAGGGTCAGTCGAGGTGCCTCCTTAGTGGTGTGGGACCACTGTCGCTGTATGCCACTGTCCAGGTACATATCCTGTAGTACGGCCAAGATAAATTATCAGTGTTATATGCGGTTGTATGTCTTCTTGGAGTGCAGGTAGCACACATCCAGGGATACCATGAGGTCACAGTGATGCTGTGTGTTCTGCTCTGCTGAGGGCGGCCCTCACCTGGACATGTGAGATGATAGGGAGGTTACATACAGCTGTGATAACTATTTCAACTGGTGGGGGAGAAGGAGGGGGGATACGTGCACCAAACCTGTCTGCAAGACTGTTGCCAATATCTGTCTGTTTGGTGAATGTTAAGTAGGTGTGTATTAACACAGAGCATATCTGAGGCATTTGGTCCATATGTGTAACATAACTGAAGAAGGCCTTGTGGTCATCCATAGTGTTTGTGGCCATTTCCCTACCAGAGTAGGCCATGGCCGTCATTATGAGGGACCATAGCGTAGTACCAGTGCTGACCACAGATGCCTTCCCTTAATGTGAATCTGCTCTGTCCTGCAGTAGCCTCCTGCTATTGTTATACAATCTGCCTCTGTCTGGGATCCACCGGACAGGATGCCTAACCTTTGTGCATAGGGTCTGGGTTAGAAATGCGTGTGCAAGTTCCATACAATCTGTGGCATGTCCATGGTAAGCATTTGCAAAGGGGTCAGCAGTGTGGGTTGTGGCTTCCACTGGCCCAGTGTGCTGCATGGATTCCATCTCAGTCCTAACAAGTGAATAACTGTCTAATCACATACATATCAAAGTAGTCTACTGTGCTGGTGGTGGTGGTGGGATATGTATATCCAGGCCGAGTAACTTGTGTCCACATCACACTAGTGGATGGCGTCCCACATACAGTAACTTGGGATGAACCCCCAGAGTGAGGTTGTGCATTGGACCTGTCAGTGTGTGCTGACCGATGGGGCATGCTACTATGTTGTGTGGAATGTGGCAGGTATTGTTGCACAGGTGTTGGCTGAGCACTGATATCTGGCCATGTACCTGTGTATCCACCACGACACACACACATGCAACATATGGGAGTAGTAGTATATCACTACACATGAGTATCATGTATAGTGTGTGTGCCATATATTGCTGACATAGTCTGCTGATATCCTGTTTGTGTTCTCTTCCAGGGAGATGGCGCATCAGCGTTATCCCGCCTACTCTGCAGCGGAAGATGAGGAGATCCACCAGATCCTGGTGCGGGAGTATGACACCCTGTTTTCCCGCACCAGTCAGAATCAGCAGGAGAGGGCTGCACTGTGGCAAGACCTTGTCCATAGGGTAAATGATATTGGCACGCATAATAGGACATATGAGCAGGTACGACATCACTGCAGTGATTTAATCTGAAGTGTCCATCAGCATGCATCAGATATCCACAGGCAACAGGTTGCCACAGGAGGTAGGGTGGCCACACATCCCCCCCACCAGACTGGAGGGGCTACTCCTAAGTGTTGTGGCTCCAGCCCCGGAACAGCAACAGCAGTACACCTGCATCATGATGGAGGCTGGATCCACACAGCAGCACGACATGGAGCGTGCAGGTAATATGCCATATGTACACTTGACTGTTCTGTACACTGTTAGTTTATGCATGTGTAAGGTGTGTCCGTGGTATGTATCTGTCATCATAGTATGTAATTGTGCATGTGTGATACTGGCAATATCAGCAGCTGATGTGTGAAAGGCAACTGGTGTACTACTGCACTGTATCATATGCAATATCAATGGCACAGTTGTGCCCACTGACATTAATCTCATCATTTCTGCAGGTCCCTCTGGGGTTACAGCAAGGCAGGCCATCCATGCTGGTGAGTGTGTTTAACATAACCTATAATAGTCTTGATAATGCTAGTAACAGTAGTGTAACTCAGTAGTGCTCTGTGTGTATACTGCGGGGTGTGCATGTGTGCATGTGTGCAGGTGTGTCTGTGCCCATGTGTGCATGTGTGCAGGTGTGCCTGTGTCCACGTGTGCATGTGTGCATGTGTGCCTGTGTCCACGTGTGCATGTGTGCATGTGTGCCTGTGTCCACATGTGCATGTGTGCATGTGTACACGTGACCACGTGTGCATGTGTGCATGTGCACATGTGTCCATGTGTCCATGTGTGCATGTATGCATGTGTCCACGTGTGCATGTCTGCATGTGTGCATGTGTGCCTGTGTGCAAGTGTGCATGTGTGCCTGTGTGCATGTGCCCACGTGTGCATGTGTGCATGTTTGCCTGTGTCCATGTGTGCATGTGTGCCTGTGTCCATGTGTGCATGTGTGCATGTGTCCATGTGTGCATGTGTGCATGTGTGCAGAAGTGTATCAATGGTAACAATGTCTGGAGACTGTAAACTGTGTTTCCTGTCTTCCTCCCACAGGTTCTGGTGCTGCTCTGGTGACCTGCAGCAGGGAACCTGAATCTTGTGCCACGGGTACTGGTAATGATGATATTTGTGTAATGGTACAGGAAGGTGTGTCAGGGTCCGCCATTGGTCAGCTAATTGACAGTACACAGCTGTCAACCCCATCATTGCGCACAGTCATCCTGCCAGTACATCCTTTGTCACCATTGTCCCTAGGTGATGGACAGGATACAGTGGGCATAGACCAGGGTAATGTGGTACCTGTGGCACATGCGTCCCCACACAGCAGCCATGGGCAGGGTCCTCCGATGGTACCACACAGACAGTTGCCCATGGGTTCTCGTGGGAGCATCCATGGGCGTACTGCCTCTGGCCGACATGCCCAAAGAGGTCTGTCAACCTCAGCTATGTTTCGGAGTGTCATGCAGGCACAGTCGCGTATGGAAAGGTACACCAGACAGGGTCTGAGGGAGCTGAGAGCATGTCGCACAGCCATGACAGACAGTATGCGTGACATTGCGGATGCTATCCATAATTTCACCGATGTCATAGACAGACATTGTGGGGACATATTACAGCAGTTCAACAACCAAATGTCCATGAGCCAGGGCAATGGTGGGCATTTGCGGCGTCGACGTGGCCGTATGCCGGCAACAGCAGCAGCTGGCAGTCGGGGCGGACAACAACAGTCCTGCGCACGCACCCATAGTGCCAGCAGCAGCCGCAGCAATGCTGGGTCTGTGCTGTCATCAGAACGCCCCAGGAGACTACATGCACGTGGCTATGGACAGTCCCAACAGGGACCTGTGTCCAGTCAACACACTCCCGCTTCTGATGACAGTACCCAGTCTGGCTTAGTACTGGATACTGTCCGTAGCACCCCTGCCAGGCACAGGTACCGTGTCCGTGCCCACAGACACTGATCTGTATGACCTGCCAGGTGCAGTCTGTGGCTGTCCACAAACCCCTGTATATGGCAGCCATGAGGTGGAACTGTGTGCGTGCATACACACATGTGAAATGTTAACACCTAGGGCGACCACATACACGCACACACTGCACCAACACTGCCCCACCCTGTACTGCTGCCCCTCATCAACACACATACACACACATGTCAATTGGTGGTATCAGTGGCTGACTCAAGCATACCTAATTCACACCCTGTGCATATGATGACATTGTGCCACCTTCTGCAATCTCCAACATCATTGCGGGAACAGGTAAACACGTTGCTGATGCACAGAGTGACTACATAGAAGTGTATTAGTAGTATCATGTTGGTAACAGTACAGTGTGCTGCTATGACTGTGTGTATATCCCAGCATGCCTGATGCAGTAACTGTATGAATGTCCTGAATTATCTGTACCCATAGTACATACCAAAGTGTAACAGCTGCACATAATTGCATGCCGGTGGTAAGGATGTCAACAGATAGCCGCATACATGGGTAGCACAGGGGGGAAGCTAACGCAAGTAGTGATATGCAATGGTGGACATGTACAGTAATGGTGTCAAGTTGCCCACAACGACTATGCAATGTGGATGTTTGCGCATGTAGATATGTGTGCAGTACCAATGTAATCCAAATCACAAATAACTATGACATAATATCAGTTCTACCATGGGCATCTGCGCTGTGTATTCCTGGGTACATGTTGATAGTGCCTACATATTTGCATTGTTACTTACTGTTATTGTTACCCCTTCTTTGTTGTACAATGCACTACTTCCAGCCCTGCTTACTGTAGCTTTGTTTGCATGCATGTTTGCCTGGGGTTCCCTGGAACACTGCTTACACCTGCAATGCAGTGCTTCTGTAGACTCCTCGTGACATCCGCATAGCGTACGATATGTATGTCAACGTTACACATGACAGAACGTCACTGTCTGTCCTGTATGCATGTACATTGCCTGTGACACATTGCACATGTCTTACCTGGCATTTACCCACGTGTGCAGTCATATATGCCAGTGCTATGAAACAGTAGCAGTACACCAACACATACACACCTTCAGTATGTTGTTACCCATTGGCCCTATGTGGTGGTACTCACCATGGCAATCACACTACTAGGGTAGCATGTGCAAAGGTAACCTGTGAATCACCTCTATGGTCCAGTTGTGGTTTATGTGAGTCATGTGGCAATGTCACAGCTGCCACATGTATGCAGTCAGCCATCACCCTTGGCCAGGAACGTACAACACATGTGTGGGATGCCACCACACAGCCAATCTGGGGACTGAGCTCTCTGAACCCAGTAATGCCATACCCTGTCAGGTGGCATGTCATATATACTACATCCTGGACAAACTTCAACCCCAATCCCTGCTGCTACTATTGATAAAACCCCTGAAGATGTTTCTGATAGTTTTGACCAATTCTTTATTGAGACATTTCAAGCCCTAGCTAGCCATCTACCTCCTAGCTCCCCGGTCCTGAAAGTAGCAACCCTAGAAACCTACTTGCGTTCAGCTTCCAACCAGTCGCCACTTCACTTATCCGTACCTTGATTGAAAAAGTAAAACCCACTACACTTTCTGCTGATCAACTCCCTGCCGAGTACCTACATAAATCAGCTGATGCTATTGCTTACCCCGTCTCAAAACTAATCAAATGAACCATGGTAGAATCTAAACTTCCCACCATCTGGAAAATATCCTATGTAATCCCACTTCACAAAGGAGGTAGCTCTACTGAATTCTCCAATTATAGGCCAATAGCTATACTCTCTCCACTTGCAAAGATTATGGAAACTTTATTCATAGACAATTCATGCACCACCTAATCCAAAATCGCCTTATGGCAGACACTCAGCATGGCTTCCGTCCTCATCACAGCACTACTTCAGGCCTCCTAGCCTTTGCTAACACCATAAACCATACTTGCAACACTAATATATCCTCAGCCCTCTTTTTGGATTTCCAAGGCATACGATATGGTTGATCACCAACTTGTAATCCACACCCTGCAAACATTCTGTCTAGATACTGGAGCCTTCCAATGGTTTCAATCCTACCTGCATGGTCGACAGCAGGCTGGCCTCTGGCAGAACAAACTCTCTAACCTTCTACCTAACACCCACAGAGTACCACAAGGCTCTATACTAGGGCCCTTGCTGTTCTCCATCTTCATTAACGACCTTTATACTGTAATCCCAAAAGTCAGCTGTATCCAATATGCTGATGACTCTACTCTGATTTGCTCAGCCACATCTCCAGTAGAGTTATGGTCAGCTACCCAGACCACCTTTAATACAATAGAAAACTGGCTTTCTGAACATCGTCTGATCCTAAATCCCAAAAAACTAAACTGCCGTTATTTCACCAACACGTAGGTCTACCGCTTTCACCTTTACCATAACATCAAATGATGGCACAATAATCTCCCCTGACCCATCTACTAAACTATTAGGTGTCACCATAGACAATAATCTCAAATGTGACCTAGATGTTAACCAAATTATCAAAACCATCAATAAAAAACTAGGGTCACTTTACAGAATAAAAGCCTTCCTAACCCCTCCAGCTAAAATTGCCATAGCTCGCTCACACCTTCTTTCAACCCTTCTGTATGCATCCCCTCTACACTCGAATATGAACAAGACTGTCCTTAACAAACACTCAATTTGCTACAACCACATTGCCAGGTTTGCCACTGGGCTGCCTTTTAGGACACATCATTGCATCAATCTAAATCAGCTTGGTTGGCTTGAACTACCCAGCCTAATACAGTATAACCAACTGATTATGGCCTATAAAATCCTCTATAATCCGGACAATACTCCTGCACTTCAAATATTATCACGGCCTATAAGAATCCTAGACCGCTTGGATCCTCTAACAAACTACTAATTCAGACTAGCAAATTTAATAACACAGCCGGTGATCCTCTCTTTGCAAACTCTGTAAGTAGATCCTGGAACTCACTTCCAGCTGATATTACCTTACTTTCCACCTTAGGTCAATTTAACACTAGACTCAAACAACATTTGTCACTTAACTGGCTATGTCAATGTATCAAGCCTGGCTAACTCGAATGTGTAAAATCTGTTAACCAGTTTACTGTGTAATTTAATTTAATCCTGACTTGTGCTCAGGACTAACTTTAACCTGTGGAACATGTTTAACTTGCTTACTTATTTAATCTCTGTAAATAATCTGTTTGTAATATGTAATGCTGGTATTATGTAATGCTGTATCTGCTTACCCTTGGAGCTTTTCTCCCCGGGCCTCCGCTGAAAATGGACATGCATCCAGTCGGACTATCCCGGTCAACAAATGTAAGATAAATAAATAAATAAATAAAATATATTACAGTAACTACAATACAAGTCAGACATTGACACGCACTGACAGCATGCTGAACACACTGGGGCATACGTGGGGACTCAGAATAGCATCCTGCCTGAGCATCACACACCTCCGCAGCTGGCACACAGGCATATGTTCCGTCGGAACAGAGCACATGCCACACATGGCACACACATCCCATGTGTCACACACTCACAGCCTGTAGGGCTACACAAGACACCTGCTACAGACGTGTCAGGTACCTGACTTGGGTGCTGCACTGGGGTCCCGCTCAACAGGCTGTATCTGGTGAAGGTCACAATGATATGCCTCAGGGGCACTATGGTCCACCACAGAACACATGCATACAGGTCAGTCAGAGGCATGGACACATATGACTCACTCATTGACCATGCCAGTATGGCTGACCTGAGACATACCTCCCTGGACTACATGATAGGGAACATAGAATGGATCTCTCAGCATATGGCACAGGCCAGTATGAGCCTGATCTTGTTTGCCAACATACCCTCACCAGGTATGCTACCACTATATGTGGGAAGGGTGTTGTGTGTCTACATTATGCTCAGTCTCCAATGTCATTCATAGGGTATCCGCTGGCTGTCAACATGTGCTTACATGCTAGGGAAGCCACAATGATGTGCAAGGGTCATCTTGCACGTGACACCCATGGCCTGATGTATATTGGCAAAGCTCCTTGATACACACATACTGCCTTATGCTGCAGGACACGGTTTACATAGCCACCTCCATAGGTATCACACAGGTTAGGACACTAACAGTGCTGCTACACAACAACAGCAGTGTACACCACAAGATGCATGCACCGGACACTGTCCTCAGCACGGTGAACTGCAATGTCTGTGCAGTACCAGATTCCTGATTCATGGCTCACAGGTGTTACCCATCACTGACAGGTTATGCCCCATACCATGCCTTTCGTCCCCTACACATGTAACACACATGGACAGGGGGGTGGTATCCCAAGGCACCACAGATACACACACCTCCAGGTTGTTGGCACAGCACAAAGCATCAGGGCCTAATCATGTGCAGCTAACAGTGTGTCGGACTGTCATCTGGTTCATAGCCTGGCACACACAACCCTCCCATACACAGGAAGACCACCTATCCTCCATAACAACACTGGCAATATGACAGTCTCAAGAACTGTCTTTATATGGCTGGACTGCATCCAGCCAAACATTGTGCGTGAGCATTACTGTAGCTACAACACACTAGGTGAAGGGTTCACAGCATGTGGTCACTGAATTGCAGTGGAATGACATGTCACCACTACCACAACAGGTGGGAACATGCAGCACCTGTACATCGACTACATGTACACTATATGGCCCAGACCAGATGTGTATCCCCTGCTGTAGGTATTTTACCATATTCACCCACACTGTATAGACACATACCGCGTGTGGACCCTGCACAGTAAGACACAGTCATATTGGTATACATTGCAAATACCATTTATCCACTCGAGGCATGTGTCAGACATGGTAACTACTGCAGGTCACAGGTATTTATGTGTATGTGTCACACACATACATCATGTGTGCAATGCCATTGCTGGTTTAGGCAATGGCATACATTGTTATGTACAAAGACCCACACAAGGTCATAATGTGTGACACAACCACACGTGGCAGTTGTGGGTTACCAAAACATACCTATCTGTACTCTGACAATGGTAATAGACACAGTAGCAGAGCGCACTATTGGCATTACTAGTCAACTAGCCCTGTTTGGCTGTGCTGATAGTGTGGTGACATCCCCTGTGTTTACTGGGGGAATATGCAGCATCTGGTGTATTGTAGTATTTGCCAAAAGGATCTGTTCTCTCACACTTGCATTTACACACACCCTACTACCCCCACACATACTTGCCATTTGCAGGATTCATTCCCCTACCTAAGTCACGACACGTGAGAGAGACGCATTAGCAAAGCGCACTATTCGGATTACTAGATAGTTCTTCTTCTCTGGCTGTACTTATAGGGTGCTGACATCATCAGTATTTTGAAAGGGTAATGTGCATCAGGTAGTGTGATCTCCTGATTGCCAAAATTAACATGTTTTTCATATGAAAATGCACACACACAAACTCCCCACATCCAAACACACACACACTTGCAGGTTTCAAACTCCTACCTAAATATGTTATGGCACCTGAGAGTGACGCTGTAGCAGGTTGCGCTATTCTGAGTACTGGCAGATGTCACTTCTCCAGCTGTATGTATAGGGTGCTGTCATCATCACAGTTTGGAAAGGGTAATGTGTATCATGTAGTGTGATCCCCTGATTTCAGAAAAGCACATATTTTTCATACAGAATTGCACACACACACAAAGTACCCACATCCAAACACACACACACATATGCCATTTACAAGTTTCAAACTCCTACCTAACTATATTACGACACTAGGGAGAGATGCATTAGCAGAGTGCGCTATTTGAATTACTGGGAGGCTTCCCTTCTCCTGCTGTACTTATAGGGTGCTGACATCATCAGTGTTTAGAAAGGGGAATGTGCATCCTGTCGTGTGTTCTCCTAGTTGCCAAAAGGGATATTTCCTTCATACAAACTTGCACACACACTAGCCTCCTCCACACACACTGAGCATTTGCAGAATTCAAACCCCTACTTAACTATGTTCTGACACTTGAGATGGACACATTAGCAGAGTGCGCTATTTGCATTACTGGGAGGCTTCCCTTCTCCTGCTGTACTTATAGGGTGCTGACATCATCAGTGTTTAGAAAGGGGAATGTGCATCCTGTCGTGTGTTCTCCTAGTTGCCAAAAGAGATATTTTCTTTGTACAAACTTGCACCCACACTAGTCCCCTCCACACACACTGAGCATTTGCAGGATTCAAACCCCTACCTAACAATGTTCTAACACTTGAGATAAACGCATTAGCAGAGTGCGCTATTCACATTACTGGGAGGCTTCCCTTCTCCTGCTGTACTTATAGGGTGCTGACATCATCTATGTTTAGAAAGGGGAATGTGCATCCTGTAGTGTGTTCTCCCAGTTGCCAAAAGGGACATTTCCCTCACACAAAATTGCACACACATTAACTCCCCTCATCCAAACACACACACTTGCCATTTGTAGGATTCAAACCACTACCTAACTATGTTATGACACTCAAATCGGACGCATTAGCAGAGTGCGCGTTCGCATTACTGGGAGGCTTCCTTTCTCCTGCTGTACTTATAGGGTGCTGACATCATCTGTGTTTAGAAAGGGGAATGTGCATCCTGTAGTGTGTTCTCCCAGTTGCCAAAAGGGACATTTCCCTCACACAAAATTGCACACACACTAACCCCCCTCATCCAAACACACACACTTGCAGGATTTAAACCACTACCTAACTATGTTATGACACTCGAGTTGGACACATTAGCAGAGTGCGCTATTCGCATTACTGGGAGGCTTCTCTTCTCCTGCTGTACTTATAGGGTGCTGGCATCATCAGTGTTTAGAAAGGGGAATGTGCATCCTGTAGTGTGTTCTCCTAGTTGGCAAAAGGGATACTTTTTTCATACAGTCTTGAACAGACACTAACCCCCTCCACACACACTGAGCATGCACAGGATTCAAACCCCTACCTAACTATGCTATGACACTTAAGACGGACACATTAGCAGAGCGCGCTATTCACATTACTGGGAGGATTCCCTTCTCCTGCTGCACTTATAGGGTGCTGACATCATCAGTGTTTAGAAAGGGGAATGTGCATCCTGTAGTGTATTCTCCTAGTTGGCAAAAGGGATACTTCTTTCATACAGTCTTGAACACACACTAACCCCCTCCACATACACTGAGCATGTACAGGATTCAAACCCCTATTTAACTATGTTATGACACTCGAGATGGACGCATTAGCAGAGCGCGCTATTCACATTACTGGGAGGTTTCCCTTCTCCTGCTGTACTTATAGGGTGCTGACATCATCAGTGTTTAGAAAGGGGAATGTGCATCCTGTAGTGTGTTTTCCCAGTTGCCAAAAAGGACATTTCCCTCTCACAGCCTTTCAGACACACGAACACCACTCACCCACCCACACACACACTGAGCATTTGCAGGATTCAAACCCCTACCTAACTATATTATGACACTTGAGGGAGACGCATTAGCAGAGTGCACTATCCGAATTAGTGGGCATTTGTTCTGCACCTGCAGTATTTATAGGGTGCTGACATCTTTATTTCTACAGAGGTATGTACATGTAGTACTACCTGTCAGGTGGGGGATAGCATATATATGCATTTGCAGCCACCTACGTCAGGGTCAGATATGCACATTGCACTGGCAGGTTATGTTCTATACCATGCTTTGTGACCACAGGACCTGTAACACACAACACAACTAGTCCAGAACACCACACCCACATCCAGGACACACACTTAGCTTCCCTGGGAACAGTGTCGGGATATGCAGGTGTTCACATACACCATTCCAGTTGTTAACATCAGGTACAGGCATATTGTGTGTGAGAACTACTCAGGCCTCTACCACTTTACCCTACAGCCACTACAATTTGTGGGTCCATGTTCTATGGCAGAACCACACACCACAGCCACATGGGGGAATACATATTGCACCTGTCCATCTGCAACGTGGGTACTCACTGTTCCACACCAGAGGTAGACCACCATTGTTGATATCTGACCATACCCACCTTTCCCTGGACATCCATATCCCATCTCCACCCCCAGGCAAGGTTGTCACTGCACACAAACTGTATTTAGCACAAGCAGACTCTACACTTGTGAAGACTGGGGTGGACGACTTCAGAGGACCCATGCTGGGGACTATACTGGCCACTCAGCATAATCCTTGACAATTGCATTCTATGAGCATGTGTATGGTTTGCATTGATCATGCTATCCCACATATACCCATGACTGCTCCACAACAAGACACCTGTCAGCTGTACACCAGCCATATATGCCTGCAACAGACAGAGTGAGCTAATACATTGCAGAGCTGTAGCCCACAGAGGGAGGACATCTGTGAACAGTTCTGGCATGGCACTTCATTCACACATAATCATTACAACACAGTGTTGACAGTGGAATCATCCAGAGAATGCAGATAGGGCTCCCTCAGTCTGTTATTGATGGACACCTACTGTCAGAGATCCTCAGCAACCCTCTCCCAGCACACACCGACAACATGGCTGTGGCTTAGCACATTCAATCCCTGGGACCTCCACGGTGCCCCTGCTTGACAGAGGCACAGCTCACTAGCCTCACATGTTGCCTTCTGTGACCTACTTTACAGTGGCACAGTAGCCTACTGTCCTGGGGATGCAGATGCCAAGCACACTCTGGCTGAGCTGTCATTCCCTAGGGCAACAAGCCTAGTATTGACCTCTACACCCATATGTTCAATTGTCAGATGCACAATATTTGTTGCGCTGTTCTACTGTTTGCAGGTCTTTATTGCCATAGCATTCCCTGTTCCTATGACTGACTTGTGTATCTGTGGAAGATGTTTGCATATGACGGCGATCCACTATATCACTTATGTCTCTGTAGTCATTTACTGTGTGCACTGGGCAGATTGCTGTGTTGTGGTTGGTTCCTGGACTGACACGTACAAATACCAGATATGTGTGGCCAACTGCTAAACGGAGATATGGCCTAAGTGTGTGAGCATGCCCAGTTCAGCCTTTCCATGGCATGTTGTCTGACATATGCCTCATTTATCAAAGTGTGCGAGCATGCCCAGTGTGAGCTTTCCATATGTTGCACTCTGAAGTCCACAACATATTTGGGTGTGTGTGAACTTCAACAATATCTCACGTTTATGGTTGTGTGTTGGGTGTCATGTTGTGTACTAACTGGCCAACTGCTTCGTGTCTGCCACAACAGGGATTATACTGTGCGTGCAGGGATTGCATGGGATACTTTGCAGACAGTTCTCAACATACTTTCATAATGACCTAACACTGTAGTACTGTATAGTGTACTGGTTCAGTACTTTCACTGTGGTGGACAGTATCCTGGGCTTTAGTCCTATGACTGCTTGACATCTTCATAGTGAGCACAACAGACTGTGTAGGGGCCAGTTGTGCACATATGACCATGTTGCATTATGTTCAGATATGGACTACCTACACCAGGCTCGTCCAACATTGCTAGTGTATTCCACAACATGGGTGGACATTGGCAAACACTAGCAATGTTCCCTAGGCCATTTCTGATGCTAGTCACAGGGTGTGTTTGTCCTTCGACACACATTGTAACTGGAGTTTGCCATGACATATGTCATGGTTAGTATACTGTGCCTCCGTCTACCTCTGATATAACAGTGATACCCAGGGTTAGCCTACCATCTCCCATCCACTCATCAGGATTCCTCTTGAGGGGTGTCGATATGTGACTCACTGGCTGACCTGTACCAGGAGCTTACTGAAGAGTGGGGGTGCCTTCTGTGTTATGGATCATTCTGTACAGCTTGTCCTATGTATGTCAGTGCTGGGGTTCAGGTCTCTCATGTGCATAGCTCACTGCCATTCAGATTGTACAAGGTGCAACATGTTCATTCATTCCAGATTGGACATGGCTTCATACATCAGGCACAGCTTGCCTGTAGCTGGGCAGTATGGCGGTGTGTGGGGCTGCAGTTTGTTTACTCAGGCAACACATGGCATCTGTTCATGCTCTTTGCTACTCCTGGTGGGGTACTGTTGTGGACTTTACAGTTGATGGAGGTGTCTGCTGCGGTATATCCCACAGGGGCTATTGTAGTCACTTGTGACGCTGATGGAGGATGACTGCAGAGCCACAGTGAGTTCCCCTTATCTACATCTGCCAACCTTCATGTTTGGGTGGGTATATAGTATATGTTTCTGCGAACACTACAGCCACATGTTTGTCCAGTGCAGGATATCTATCACCTTTTGTACCCAGGTCCCACATTACGTTAGGTACGTCATGGGTTAACACCTGTGTGGTAATTTGTGGGCACTTACTGTATATCCACGGTGGTTGTCTATACACAGTTCTGCAATTAGCTTGCTGACATGGCTATGGCTACAGTTGTCTGTTTGTAGGTGGCCCTTTTGTGGGTTGCTTGTGTCAGCTGGGGGTCGGATATGGTGGGCTGTTTGTACTCCTCTGCATACATGTTCAGTCACATGTTGGCCTATACCTATGGGACATATATACAGAATGGGGGGGGCAAGACCAGGCCTTGTGGGATGCCACTCATCTGCTTTGTAGTCTGACATGGATGCGGCATGTCTGACCATGTCAGTTCTGTCCTTGGTCTGGTTTGCAACCCCTCTACTGACATAGGGGTATATATTTATGCTGGTGAACATATCCATACTGAACATGTACAGTATTGTCTAGAAGCATGTGCATGGTCCAGCTACGCTGTGTGGGCCACATTGCCCTCATCAATGACCTTAATGACCGCTTCAAATGGGTCAGACATGTTTAGGGGCAGGATCTGCAGTTACGACAGCCACACTGTGTAGGGTCCAGTATCAGTAGGTCCACAATAGCCTTCTGTCTGTGGTACATACTGATCCTTTCCATAGCTGTGCAGAACAAGCTTGTCAGGATCCTGGGGTGGTAGTTTGGCGTATCCATTCAGGCAACACCTTTGTTGTGATGGACCACTGTTGTTGTACACTGCTCTTTGGCTACATATCCTGTGGTAAGGCTGACATTGGGCAGTAGTGTGATTTGGCATTCCATTATTCTTGGAGTCCATGTTGGCCTCAGCACAGGACACCATCACATACCTTTGCTGCTATGTGTTCTGCTTTGCAGATGATGGCTGTTACCTCAGCATCTGCAATGTCAGGGGACCATCAGTCTGCTGGGATAGGTATTTTGCACTCTGGGAGGGGGTGTTTGCACTGCACCTGACAGGTTGTATGTTAGCAATATGTGTGTGTGTTTGGTATGTTGTTTGTAATATCTGTGTGATTCGGAGCATATCTGTGGATGCCCAACATGGTTCCTACCATCAGTTGGGTAAGCCTTGTGATTATCCTTAGTGTCCTGTACGTTTTGTATCTTCATAGGTTCATGGGTTCATACTAGGCTATACACCCTAGGCCATTAGTAAGCCTAGCCAGAGTGTGTGTGTCTTTCGCCACCCCTTGCTATGTTCTATTATGGCCATTTATGAATTTCTTCACTGTGCCTCTGTCTGGTTGTGACACAGTGAGGACCCCCAGTATACATGTATGATCATCCATCCACTTGGCAATATTCCTGTTGAGGGGTGTCAGTGAGGGGCTCTGCCTACCATGGATTGGGATCCTGTTTCTGGGTGTGGGGAGCCTCTGGGTTTTGTATCTGTCCCTCCAGCACATCTTATTTCATTATGTGTTGAGGCTGATATCTGTGACTCTCACAGCTCCAATGGCTTTGATTTCCTGTGGTGGAGCATGTCCATTACTCCTGTGTTGGACATGGCCTTGTACAACAGACATACAATGCCTCTGTGTAGGCAGTCTGTGACTGCAGTCAGCTGGGGTGTCTACAGCCAGGCAGCATATGACATATATTTCACACCCTTTATCCTGTTGGTGGGGTAACTATGAGGTCTTCCAAACCGCTGCAGGTGTCACGTACGGTACATCCCATATGAGTCATTGTATTAGATTATGGGTCTGATAAGGGACAGTACAGCGGCACAGTGACCTCTGTTGATGTAGATGTGAATCCTTTCATGATACGGTGTCCAATATCGACAATCTTCCTAGCCACGTTGGCATTGTGAGTGTCACATGACAGATTACTGTCGACCTGTGTCCCTAGGTCCCTGATTACTCCTTGCATACATAATGGTTTGCCACCTATGTGGTAATTTGTGTGTACCTTGTCTGGTATTTGGTGGGACATTCATACTGTCCAGTCTCTTCAGGATGTCTGGGTGGAGTTCTTGTGTGTGAGAGTGTGGTCTGTCGCATGCTACAGACTGTACAGCAATTTTGACTACAGTTAGGTGCACATGGGTGGTCTCCGCTGCTTTGTGCATTGTCAGTTACCTGGCCATATGGGTGTCTGTGCTGCACATGGATACTCCCCCTCCTTTGATGTTTTGGTGCAGGTGTTGGGGCCATAACACATGATATGTGGTATAACCTAGTAGTGCTGGTGTGCTATCACTAGGCTTGCAGCAGGCTTCTGTCACTGCACAGACATCAATGTTCTCCATAATGGGAAGTGCCTCAGGGGCATGCATATTGCAGTTTACACATCTGGCATTGGTCAGCATTACCATTATGTTTCCTACCACTTATGTTTTCTAGGGTGGTGGGTAGTCTTTTTGGCCTTGCCTACGTACGGCTCTATGGAGGTGGCAAAGGCCTTATCCAGTATCCAGACGCCCAGGGGTAACAGGTGCAAGCCATCCCTGGAACAGCAGCATGGCTTGTCATGCTTGACATCTCAGGCAGACAGACATTAGACCCTCTTGGACTGACAGCTGTAACCGTGCCAGCTGTTAAACATGAGCATTCTGTGTTTGTACTGTGGCATCATTCTTGGTGAGGGTTGGATGCTGCACACAGTCAGTGTCATACCGGCCTGGGGTACATACTCAGAGGGACCATCCATGTCTCTTTTCATGTTGACCAGGGAGGTACATCTCAGGTAATTCACACCAGCATGGACATTGAGTGCATCATATTTCTGCTTGCTTTGGGGTGACCTGCGTACTTGTGTTATGTGGCATTTTGTGGCAGCCTACAGGCAGCTTACTCTACCCTTTCCATTGTTCAGTCTGGTGAGTGGGACAGCAGTGTGTCTGCCTATACAGACACCTATTACGACTGTATCAGGCATGTTGTTTCTCCTTCTGGCCTGTGACTGTTTGGCACACCAGCTTTGCATACTATTCGTTGCATGTGCTATGTTTAAAGGTTGTGGTTGCTTGTGATCTGCTTTGGAGGCTTCTGTTGGTGTGGTGTGTTTGTAATTAAGGCCTCCGGGAATATTTGTCTGTGTTTATGTGTTTGGTTTACAGTTGTGGTAGGTCTATGTGGGACTGTGTTTGTGGTGTATGTGGTTACCGTCTCCTCCTGACTAGTTTTGACAGTACTGAGTTGGTGGAGCTCAACCTCTGGTTTGGATACATGGTTGCATCTATCACATATATTTGTATTTATTGGGGGGTGTTGTGGTTGTCTGTGTACTTGGGACTGGTGCCACATTGCCTCTGGATTCATAGATTCTACTTGTTGTGGCTGGACTTAGTGGATTGTATGTGTGGACATATGTTATTGCCATACTACTGGTCAGTGATTACTTCCCTTTTTATGTTTGCTCTATCATGTGGTAGCTTCCTCATTCTCTTGCATGGTTTGGTAATGGCTGGAGTCCAGCATGCCAGATGCCTGCATGTATGGCATTGTGCGTTGTTGTTATTTGTGATTGCATACTCCAAGCATTCCTGGCTGTGTTCATGGAATGCCTGTATAACATGTTCTGTGGTGTGTCCCATATTCTGCACTTGTAGAGGGCCTTTCGTGGATTCAACATCAGTTTGGAGGGCTGCAACCGATGCTTTACACATGTTTTTCACTGTGGTATTCTGGCCAGGGACTGGGGTCAGGATGTGTATATCCAGTGTGATTACTCTATGGTCTGGTCTTACCAGTGAGGGGTACACTTCTCATCTTGCCATCCAGTACACATGTTGCTGATTATCACATCCAGTATGCTTACCCCTCTTGTGGGAGTGGTACATTGTTCCTGGGCATTTTGGTTTATGGATTCTGGGAAAGTTTCTCCTACTGTGTTGGTGCTAGTATAATGCTCCTGGTGTATGTCTGGGTATTTTCAGTCAAGCAATATAATGTGGTTTGGGGGGCTTGATATATTCATGTATTCCGACATAGGCCAGGTGCAGTTCCTGGTATTAGGACAGTAGTCTGCAGCAGGCTATATACTGGGAGGCGGTTTTAGCCATTGGTATTTGACCATGGCTAATCCATGCTGCTTCTTGTTGTGGTACCAACACGGGGGTGTGGTTATCCTTGACATTTCTTGCTAGTCACCCTCCTTTTGTAGCTTGTTCCATGTTTTGCGGCTGTACAGTATGAGGTGTGACCTGGTAGTGTTAGGGTGCTGATGTGAGCCTTGACCCAGTTCTCTATTATAGGACTGGTATCTACATTCTCCATACTGTGTGCATTTACACTGCACACATCTTGCTGTTTAGACATCTGTCATTGGTTAGCTTTACATCTAGGTTCCTATCCCTTGTGGAACCTATGAAGGTGGGTTTGTGTTTTGAGACTTACCTATTCAGGGCATGCTGTGGGTACTGACAGCCTTTGCCAGTATTCATGGGGCATGGCATGATAGGTGCACACCACCCCTAGCAGGTGGTGCATCATGTCATGCTCCGCATGTCTTCTCAGCCTGAAACACATTGGCTTCCCTTTGACTAACTGCATTACTTCAGCCAGTTATTGCACTTGATCATCCCATCATCATTTTGTGGTTTCATGCTTGGTGAGGGTGGATGTTAGTCAGGGTGCTCATGTGTGCATATAGTACATGGTGTTACATTACTTAACACATGGCATTCATGCCTCAGGTGGTGCTGCAGGGCTGCCTCTGTCGGATGCACATATTACACTTCCCTGTACATGTTTGTGAGCAGGTCATGTCATTTTAGGCATCCATGTTATTATTTGAGTGAGTCAGAGGGGATATCATTCCCAGGGTTCCTACTGAGCCAGTGTATGTGCTATGCATTGCCTCTTTGCCAAGGCCATGGCATACTGGGCACGCCTCCTTCTGCCTACTGGGGCAGGCTCAGGTTGTTCCTCCTCCGAGTCACGCTCTGCCTGTGATGGCCTTGGCAATGGTGGGGGGCTGTTTGGGCCTGCTGCAGCTGTTTTCGCAAGATCATATTATGTAGCATAGCACATACCATGACAATTTGGGTACATGTAGTTGGTGTGTACTGCAAGGCTCCACCAGATGTGTCCAGACTCCGGAACCGTGACTTGAGCAGCCCAAACACACGCTCTTTTACATTACGTGTTTGTGCGTGTGCCTCATTATGGCGTTCCTGTTCAGGTGTGTGTGCGTTTCTGATGGGTGTCATCAGCCACGGCTCCAGTGCATAACCTGCATCCCCAACTAGGTGTCCGTGTGGGATGTCCCCATTGGCAAATGTCTGGTACAGCTGCGTCAAATGCCAGATGTGGGAATCGTGGTAACTCCCAGGGCAGCCAGCACACACATTCATTATTATGCCCTGGGCATCACACATGACCTGGCAGTTGATGGAGGGAAAGCCCTTCCGGTTAATGTAGGCCCTACCCCGCTCACCGGCTGGTGCTTTGATGCGTATGTGTGTGCAGTCTATTGCACCCACTACCTCAGGGTATTCCGCTATTTGCTGGAAGAGACGCATATTGCTGGCCAATACCTCATGGGCATTGGGGAAATATACATGATCACTGACATGTGCTGACATGGCATCCAGGAACTGGTGCAGTACCCTGGAGTATGATGCCTGTGATATCCCCATCATATCGCCAGTTGGTCTCTGGAAGGTACCTGTTGCTAGTATTCTTAGGCCAACACATACCTTGGTTTCCACTGGGATGGGTCCCCCTCTGTTGGTTCTGTGTGTGAGGCGTGGCCTGCACAGCTCAACTATTTGCTGCAGGAGCTGTCTGTCCACTCTATAGCGCTCTACTATCTCCAGCTCATGTAACCCGTGGTAGGTGACCCTGGGCCTGTACACTCTTCTCCGTCTCCTCACTGTGGGTTGTCTGGCACCATCTGCATTGTCACCACCCTCAGCAAGTCGCCTATGTCTCATTATGACAGCTATGGCAGCCCCTAACATTTCTGCTCTGAGTTAAGCTTTTTCAGTTTTCACTTCTATTAGCTTACTCCTGTCTTGCAGTGTCTCTTAAGAGAAACATCCTGCACTACTGTTTGCAGAGTTTTAAGTGCTGGGCTGGGCTACTATTCTGCCTGTGTAATTGCCTACTTCTAATTGTTTTCACCTGCTAGCTTCAGCAGTTATCCCTGCTAGCTTCCAATTAATTCTGTTGCTTCCTTTTTCCTCTCTGTTTCCTCAGGGGGGAGCAACGTGCATACCATCAGAAACACGCTCACAGTGGCTTACACACGCGCACACGTGCTTACACAGTTCAGAATCTATTTATTCGGGTTAAAACACGCGTACACCCGTGCAAACACTGTTACACATCTGCCAACAGCCTCCAACATACTCAGCCTGCCCTACACACGCGCACACCCGCGCAAACAGTGTTAAACATCTCCCAACACGCTCCCACATGCTCAGTCTGCCTTACACGTGCGCACACTGCCCTACTCACGCTTCATGGCGTGCTCACGCATGCACGCCCAGCAAGAAACTTTGGTGTAAGTAACAGTGTACACCTTCCATTTCTTGACTTTCCATGACTTATCTAGTGGCACACCTCTTTCCATGATCTGTGTCTGTCATCTGTCATGTTACACTGACCTCCAATGAACTGCATTTCTTTCTACCATTCCCCCTTGTGATGTCACCTATCTCTTACTCTATTCCTCCCCCTTATGTATCTCTTACACTACTCAGACTGTGCTCATTTGCTATGTGACTGTGAGATTCAGTATCCTAACCCTCATTTACATGAGATTGCCTACTAATGCTTAGTTACATGACTTAGACTCAGCTTCCCCCCTTAGCAACCACTACACGGTGGCCATGTTGTTTTTGGTCTGCTGGTCCCTGCATTGTCATTCCATGTATTGCATAAAACCCACATTTGTGGGTTTATAACCTTCTTTTTTATGGTTTTATACAGTGCAGCCTGTTTGCGCGGGGCTGCGCTGGGTTTAAACATGGGCGATCGCCAAAAAAAAAAATTATATTTTTAATATTTTGGCATCAGGTTATATTGCCAATGGCCACATATTTGGCCATTGGCATGCTGCCTGAGTCATATGCACCCTTTTTTTGAAGCTGACATGGCTCCGTTGTGGAATTTGCAGAAACGTACTCAGTTGTCAACTGAGTACATTTCTGCAGCTAAAACGTCTCTTACACGGACTGGTTTCTGCTTCGTGGATCGCTAATATACCTCATTTGCATACCTTTCAGCTGCAAGTGAGGTATTTAGCATGTCCACGCCCAGTCCGTGTAAGAGACGTTTTAGCTGGTCTCTTACACGGAGTTTAGGGCTGTTCCTGGATCGCGAGGCTTGCATGGAGTGTTGCACGTCTCTTACACTCCGTGCAAGCCTTCGTGAATCCTGCCCTATGAATGCACAGACAGTTATCACTGTAAATAATTTTTCTTATTGAAAACATTGCTAATTGTACAGTTTTAATACCTTTTATTTTTCACAAAATATTTATACTTCTTTATCATATGCTTTTTAAGTTTTTTTAGAGAATGTGCTAGAATGCAAGATGAGTGTATGCTGCTATTGGTGTGATATTCCACACCACATAAGTGTTAATGAGTTACTGGGTACATCAATTGTATATTCTGCCCTTGGATTGTCATACACAAAGATTGATTGAGTTTTCCAGACTTTTGAGTGACACTAGAATGAAGACATAGAGATCAGTATCTCCTATGGGTCACCTTCTTGCCCCCTGATAACTCATGTTTAACTATTTCATTCTAACAAACTCTCCATCTAGTTGCATGGTTTGCTAGCTACAAATGTAAACAGTTTCAAGCAGCCCTGGAACTGACTAATACAAAACAAAATAGTACAAAACACATATAAGTACACAACAATAAGACAAGATGCTCTGCAATGACTGCAAATAAATTATACTGTAAATATCAAAGATACTTACTGTAACTCTTCCTAATTTTAAAATTCAAAAATACTTAGGGGTATGGATTTACAGCTACATTGTCAATACCACACTGAAATGACAGACGGACTATATACTGAAAGGCATAATAATGTGGCAAAACTGTTGCACTGGGGATTGTGCAAACATTATGGTATTGAAGTGGCTGAAAAACACTGGAAACATGAACCACAAAGCACAATAGAAAATGAAGTTTATATCACATGGGATCACCCATTGCCAACAGTTCAAAAGATAGATGCTAGAAAACTTGATATAGTCATCCATGAAAAGAAGACAAAAGTAGCACTGATCATTGAAATAGACACACCCACTGACTACAGTGTCTTGCGTACAGAGAGACACAAAGTCATAAAATATCAGGATCTGCAGGCAGAAACAAGAGCAATGTGAAAGAAAGATATCCAGACAATTCCAATAGTAGTAGGAGCAATGGGTCTTATAAAAAAATAATCTACAATCGTATTTAGATATGTTACCAATCCATGTAACCCCTTATTACAGAAGGAGTCATTACTGGGCACATTGCGGGTGCTGAGAAGAGCACTTTTGGCTGACATCAAAGATTGAAACAATACTAATTTCATAAACTTTTATTGTACTTTGACTTAGGAATGGGGTCCATTCCCATCATGGTATTAGAACCCAAAATACTTGGAGAAATTAAAAAAAGCAGGGGTCCAAATGGAGAGATGATAAATCAGCAGGCAAAGGAGAGTTGTGTTGCTGGAACTGAATTCATCTTCAAGTCTTTGAGTGCCTTCATGAGGTGAACCCTGTTTTTTCACAAAATCTCACCAAGACACTGATATATAGCCTGAATTTTATATAGCATGTACCATGGAAATAAATAGTTAAAAAAAAAAAGATAGCTGTGTGCACAAGACCCAGGATAAAAAAGTGCCCAATCCTGGTAGGTGCACTGGTACCAAGACTGGAAAAAATGACAATGTTGAATCCTCAAGTCATGGAAACATTCCTACAATGGGGCTAGGCAGGCTCAGGGGAGGATGCCCCCTGCTGTAGAAGGAAGTAGTAGTCCACAAAAATCCTAAAAACTGATAGGCCAAAAAGAGCCATACCAATGATAGACTGAACTATTGAGGATAAGAAAGAAATTATGTATTGTTACTATTATGTAAGAAGACCAGACTTTCCATACAGAAGATATATAACAGATTAAGAGAGAAATTAGAGAAAAGAAAAATACTTGCACAAGAAAAACTGTCAGAAGCTTCAAATAAAAATGTGTGTTCATTAATACAACAGATTTATGAAAAATATGGTATAGACCAAGAAACCTTGGGCCATTTAGAAAAAGAAACGACCAGGGAAGTGCAAAGACATCATAAACAAAATAAAAAGATTTTTAAAAGGTATAAGAAAGAAATATGGACATGGGAAAGAAAGCGAGATCTAATATATTGCAATATTTATGCAAAAGAGAAAGTCAAATTAATCAATACAAAAAAGCAGCCCCAAAGATATTCAAAGAGTAATACAGGCAAGGACATCCAGATATGGAAAATTTTCCAATTACAACAACAACAACAAAAAAGATCACAAAGAGGGAATTTAGAACAGAAAATGAGTAAAGTAGAAGTTAAAAAATAGAACATTAAGTTACGGAATACCTGTGAAGTTAAGAATTTAGTGTAGAAAGTATACTACAGGTAATATCACAGCATGATAGAACAATGAGTCCACTAAGTAGGGAGACACAGGAGAAGCAGGAGACATCTGAAGAAGAAATATGGGCATGGGAAAGACAAAAAGATTCAATATGGTGCAATATTTATACAAAGGAGAAAGCAAAACTAATCTATACAAAAAAGCAGCACCAAAGATATTTGAAGAGAAATGTAGGCAAAGGCAGCTGGGTTTGAAAAATGTTACAATGCAAAACTAAGAAAACAAAGAAGAAAAGTAGAAAAGAAGATTTAGTAATGCAGAAAAAAAAAGAAATAGAAACTGAGGTTATGGCTTACCTGCAAAGTGAAAGATTTAGTTTACAAAATCTAACTCTGATAACATCACAGCAGGATAGAACAATGGGATCTATATTATATCATTGAACGCTTAAAAAAGTGAACGCTGATTGATCGACCTAACTTAATCGAAAGCTTACAATCTCGAACTGTCAGATCAGCGATTTTTTTCCCTGATCCAAAACACATACACACAACACAAGCACAGCAAACAAACAGAAATTCACACACATACACCTAAACTCTGATACCTAACCCTACACTAAACTATGCACACACCACTAACTACCGACTTACCTTAAGCCAAACCCTAACCCTAAGGTCCGTCACTATCACACACTCACCTCAGCCGCTCCCTAACCCTAACTCACTTAAATCCACCCTAACCCTCATGTCCACTCAATCGCACACACACCTAACCCGAGCCCTAACCCTAACTCACCTAAATCACCCTAACACTCACATCCACACAATCGCACACTTACCTAAATCCTACCAGTAACTTTCCACCATAACACTGAAAATACCGAAGCAACAGAAACGGACAACCGAATTCTTTCCCTAGGAAAAAATTTGAGTTTCTGCTCCTTCGATATTTTGCAGTTTCGCAAAAATAAGTTTGATCAATCAGCGTTCGCTTTTTTAAGCGTTCGAGGATATAATATAGACCCGAACAATGGATCCCCCAAAATAAGGAGAAATCAGTGGAGTGGGTAAAATCTCATGAGTTGCCATACGAAGATACTTTGGAGCCTCCAACAGGAAGCCAGTACAAAAGTTCAGTTAGAGTTGCACAAGGGAAGGAACAGGAAACTGTGACAACTCTAGTGCAGTCAATGTTGTGGAGCGATACGCTGGTGGGTTCAAAAGAGTAGTGGATGACAAAGGATAAAACTGATGAGAATGGCCAGGAAGATGTTCTGGAGCTTTCTGTAGAATGCCCACAGAAAAGGGAGAACAAAGAATGTCACCTCCTTTTAGAAGAAAACGATCTAAGAAAAGAGTTGCTTAATTTAATAGACATGGGCAGATATATTAAGATCAGTGAAAGAAATAAGACTACAGCAAGATAATAAAACTCAAAAAGTTAGAAGTTTATAAAACAAATGAACACAGTAATTAGGACTGTTCATAGAGATTCAAGCATATAACAAAAGTAAATAGGATATATTACTGTGCAGCTAAATTAATAACAGATAAAGTTGTACCACAAAAATACAAGGCAGTAAGGAAAAGGAAGGGGAGAAATCAAATGCCATTATGGAGGTATCAAACAGAGAAAACAATAAAGCAATTAAGACAAAAAGTGCCACTGTTAGAAAAGGGAACAGAGCAACAAAAATACTGAGAAAAATAGATGGGATAAAAGCAACGCACGGCACTGGAAAAGATCAGCATCTATTGTGCACTATTACAAGTAATAAACTAAAATCATCAGCAAGAAAAACGTAGAAGATATGTAGATACATACAAAGGAAAAATGCAAAATAATCAGTTTATTAATGGCCCAAAAAATGTTTTATAGAGACTTGGGAAACGAGACAAAATGATTTGAAAGTCCACCAAAAAAAGAAGAAATAGATACATTTTGGAGGCATATCTATGAAGATCCTGTGGAACATTACAAAGTTGCTGAATGGATAGAAGAAGTAAGAGAAAGAATAAGAAGTTTAAATGTATATGATATTGAATGTGATGAAGTAACTGCTAGAGAGATTGAAACAGAGTTAAGAAAATATCCTAACTGGAAAATCCCAGGCCCAGATGTAGTACCTAACTTCTATCTAAAAGTATTAACATCTTTACATGAAGATTTAGCTATTAGAAAGAACTATTTGTATGCACACCCTAAACGGACACCGACCTGGTTAAAAAAAGGAAAAGCAATGCTCCTACGTAAGACCGAACCTGCAATCTATCCTAAAAATTGCTACAGATCATCCACCATGTCCCAGGACCCCCATTCCGCAGTTCTGGAAACACTGGGAAACATAAAGGTCCTACCAAACACCCTGATATTGGGTGATTGCAACTACCCAAACATTAACTGGGAGAACTACTCAAGTACTAACTCTCTTGCCCAACATTTCTGAGAATTTATAAACTCAAACACCCTGGATCAACTGGTCAACACCCCCACCAGAGGTGACAACATATTGGACCTGGTCATCACCAACATGGGCGACTGGTGTTCCACACCAGAGGTCAACCCTTTGCTGGTTAAATCTGACCATAAACTAATCACTCTGGATATCCACATTCTGCCCCCACCCCCGGTAAAGGAAACCACTGTGAAAAACTTTTCAAAAGCAAATTTCATGTTACTTAAGACCGAGGTGGAAAGTTTCAAAACCCCCATGCTAAAGGATAACGCTGCCCAAGCTGCAAAATCCTTTACTAATGCACTCTACGGACACCTACAAGAATGCATGGATCATGCTATCCCAAGCAAAACCAGCAAAACCAAGACGCACTCCTCCAAGAAAAGGAAACCAGTCTGGTGGACCCCTTCCATAAACAAGCTATACAATAGAAGGAGGAAGCTAGTACAGAAAAGAGTAAAATCCCATCCCTGATCAGTATCAGCAAAAAACTACAATCCCTCATAAAATCATCCAAGGCTAGCTTCGAAAAAAAAAATAGCCAAGGACTCAAAGATAACCACAAGGCATTCTTTAGCTATGTCAAGAATCTAAGTGGCAATTCTCAGATCTGCCTCGAGTTAGTGCAGAATGGCACAAAATAAACTGAACTGACATATATCGACAACATCCTGGCAGACAGGTTCAGTGCAAACTTCACCCCCCCCCTTACCCCTAAAAGGGCCCATAACCATACCAGAAGAATGTGGTGCCCCTGAAATTACATACACTCGGGTTAATACAGCCCTGTCCAAAGCCAAAAACACAGCATCAATGGGACCGGATGGTGTCCAAGGCTGCGTCCTAGTCAATCTCAAGGATGAACTAAGCCCTCACCTAAACACACTGTTCAAACTCAGCCTCTCCACAGGCTACATGCCCATAGAGTGGTGCACAGCAACAGTTATTCCACTCCACAAAGGTGGAGCCACAAAAGACCCTGGGAACTATTGCCCTATAAGCCTGACTAGCTTGGTCTGCAAGGCTATGGAGCTCATCATCATGGATCTCATTAACAGAGACATTGGGAACCTCCAAACACTGGACTCTACCCAGTTTGGCTTTGTTAAGGGCAGATCATGCCTCCTAAACCTGGTGGACTTCTTTGAGACAGTTACCAAGGCTATAGATGAGGGAAAGGTGGTCCACACAGCCTACCTAGACCTTCAACACCATTCCCCATTCTGGTATTATAGACAAGCTCACCAGCCTGAACATAAACCCCTACATCAAGAGATGGGTTGCCAACTGGCTCATGGACAGAACCCACATGGTAAGAGTTGCGGGAGCTAGGTCTGACTCTAAACCAGTTACAAGTGGCATTCCCCAGGGCTCAGCACTAGGACCCCTCCTGTTTGGCATATACTTCTCAGAGGAACAGGCAAGCACAGGAGGACTATGGCTGATGAAGTTCCCAGACGACTGCAAACTAGGGGCTAAAATTGACTCTCCTGCTGACACAGACATCCTCCAAAAGGGTCTCACTGAAACAGATACATGGTGTCAAAACCATGGTCTCAAGCTAAATGCCAAAAAGTGCATAGTCATCCCCTTTGGAAAAAACAAAGTACCCATAAACTACCACATAGGTGGTACTCCCCTAAATACGGAAGACGTAATAAGGGATCTGGGGATCCAAGTAGACAGTAATCTCTCCTTTGATAATCACATTGCTAAAGTGGTTAGAAAATCCTTCTATGTGGCCCACCTAATCACAAAAGGGTTTGCATCCAGATGAAAAGAGGTCATTGTGCCCCTCTACTCATCACTCATCAGACCCATCATAGAGTACAACACCCCATTTGGGATGTACCTTACAAGACACCTGCAACAGCTTGAAAGACCACAGAAGTACCTCACCAAGAGGATCACTGGCCTCAAACAGATGCCGTATGCAGCCTGACTGAAGAAACTCCAGCTGTACTTGGTTGCATACCGCCTACTCAGAGGTGATCTCTGCCTGACATACAAGGCCATGTCCAACCCAGAATTGATGGACATGCTCCACCTAAAGAAAACCATATCCCCTCGAGCTACACACTCTAGAGATCTAAACCTCACCACAATAATGAATAGGATGTGCTGGAGGGATAGATTCCTGTCCCATAGACTTCCCATGCTTTGGAACAAGATTCCAATCTACATCAGGCAGAGCTCCTTGCTAACACTCTTCAAGAGAAACCTGGACGAGTAGATGGGAAACAGAAAGTTTACCCCGGGGATCACTTCAATGGCTCTGCTGGACAGAGGCACAGGGAACTAATCTATGGGGGTGGCGAAAGTCATCACATTCTGGCTAGGCGTATAAATGCCTTTGGGCAGATAGCCTAGTGCCTGCCTATGAACCTGTGAACCTAAATGATAGACCAATTACTTGCCTTCTGATGACGTATAAACTATACACTGGAATTGATGCTGAGATGAGAGTTTATAGTCATTTAGAAGAAGACTCAATCATGGAAATAGAACAAAAGGGTAACAAAAGAAAGTCATATGGAACAAAGGATAATTTGTTGTTAAATAAAGTCATAATGGAGAGCTGTAAAAAGGGGAGGAATCTAAGTATGGCATGGATAGTCTACAAAAAACATTTGACAGTATTTCACAGTCATGGATAAAACAGTACTTAAAAATATATAAGATACACTCTACACTGATAGATTACATTACAGCAACTATGAAACAGTGGCAAACCACTTTGCAGTTACGATAAAGGCAAATTATCATTCCAGGGATAACAATTCAAAGGGGGATATTTCAAAGTGATTTTTTGAGCCACTGCTCTTTTGTCTTCCCCTAACTCATTAAGTTGTCTACTTAACTGATTGGGTCATGGCCACAATTTGGCTCCCAGAAAACAACAAAGTGTAAAGACTTATCTTCTTTTTGAGGATGATTTAAAATTGTATAGCTCATCAGATAAGGAACTGGCAGCACAACTGCAAGTGGTCAAAACTTTTTCAGATGATATAAGAATGTCATTTCGTCTTGATAAATGTGCAAAAGTAACCTTTAAAGCAGGAAAGCTGCAGTACCAAGAAAACATCAGCCTGGGAAAGGGATGTGATATAAAAGAACTTGAGCAAGAGGGAGTGTATAAATATCTGGGAAATGATGAAGGATCATCAGTCCTGCTAGGTACTATTCTGTTTAAATAGATATATAGGTGTTCTATTCTCACTGTGGTAAAGTGTGTGTGTGTGTGTGTGTGTGTGTGTGTGTGTGTGTGTGTGTGTGTGTGTGTGTGTGTGTGTGTGTGTGTGTGTGTCTGTGTGTGTGTGTGTGTGTGTGTGTGTGTGTGTGTGTGTGTGTGTGTGTCTGTGTGTGTGTGTCTGTGTCTGTGTCTGTGTGTCTGTGTGTGTTTCACTCCTTGCTTGTGATATTAATTGGACCTGCTGGATAGACAGTTATGTATCCCAAAGACTACCCTGTCTCTGGAACAGCTTCCCCATCCATGTGAAACAGAATTCCTCTCTAACCTAATTCATAGGTTCATAGGTTGGTACTAGGTTATCGGCCCTAAGGCCTGTACAAGCCTAGCCATAACAATTCCCTGGATATTTCTTCCCACAATATTTACTTCTCTGGACCCTTGTCTAGCAGGGCGACTGACATGATCCCCGGGGTGAATTTCCTATCTCCCATCCAATCATCAAAGTTCCTTTTGAAGAGGGCCAAGGAGACACTCTGCTTGACATGTATGGGCAGTCTATTCCAGAGTATGGGGAGTCTCTGGGTCAGGAACCTATCCCTCCAGCATGTTTTGTTCATTGTGATGACAAGGTTTAGATCCCTGGAGCGTGTCATTCGGAGGGATTGGGATTTCTTTAAGTGGAGCATGTCCAACAGCTCAGGATTTGATATGGCCTTGTATGTTAAGCAGAGATCGCCTCTGAGTAGATGACATGCCACAGAGTATAGCTGGAGTTTTTTTAGATGGTCAGCATATGGCATCTGCTTTAGGCCTGTATTTCTTTTAGTGAGGTATTTCTGTGGCCTTTCCAGCTGTTGCAGATGTCTTGTGAGGTACATACAAAATGGGGCATTATACTCTATAATGGGTCTAATGAGTGATGAGTACAGTGGGACAATGACCTCCTTTTTTCTGGATGAAAAGCCCTTAGTGATGAGGTGTGCCACATAGAAGGATTTCCTGAATGTTGTGGCAATGTGGTTTTGGAAACTGAGACTACTGTCCACCTGTGTCCCTAAGTCTCTCATCACACTTTCAGTGTTTAGTGCACTGCCACCTATGTGGTAATTCATGGGTACATGTTTTTTCCAAAGGGGATAACTATACATTTCTTGGCATTAAGCTTGAGCCCATGGCTCTGGCACCAGGCATCTGTTTCTGTAAGGCCCTTTTTTAGAATGTCCACATCATTTGGGCATTCAATAATGGCCCCCAGTTTGCAGTCATCTGCAAACTTTGTTAGCCAGAGTCCCTTAGTGTTGGCCTGTACTTCAGAGAAGTGGATGCCAAACAAGAGTGGTCCCAGGACTGAACCCTGAGGTACTCCACTTGTCACTTGTCTGGAGCTGGATTTGGAGTTGGCTACTTTTACAGTCTGGGTTCTGTTAGTAAGCCAGTTGCAAACCCATCGAGTGATGTAGGGGATTTATGCCCAGCTTAGTAAGTTTATCTATCTAATATTCAAGTGTAACTTGGACAATAGGATGGGTAACAGGAAATTCATCCCTGGCTTGGCACCTATGTCTCTAACTGACACAGGCAACATGTAAATTGTTCATTTCCCAGGACCCTGCTTGTAAATGTTTCATGTCCCAAGCTCCTGTTTATATTTATCAAGAGTACCAGAACTTGTCAGAGATTTGGGATGCATGCTAGACTTAAAAAGGCCCTTGTGGTCATTAGCCTAGTAAACACCTATGAACCTATGATCAACAACAAAACATGAACAAATGTGAATAAAACTTAGTAAGGAACATTTTAGTACACAAAATTAATATTGAAAACAGTGCTGACATCTAGGAACAAAGCTCAAGCTATAAACCAATTTGCTCCACCTGTACTAACTTACAGTTTTGGAGTGATTGACTGGCCTCAAAAGGTGTTGGATTGGTTGGACAGGAAAACAAACAGGAAGCTTTATGTTTATAAAATGATTTATAAAAAATCAATCAGACTATAAATGTACGTATCCAACGGTGCTAATACCTCTCTGCACACCAAACATACACCAATAAATAAACCAATAATTGTGGCCGAGAGGTAACCAAGGTGTCTCAATATCCCATACATAAAATGTTCACAAAAATATATGTAAAAACGCCGTGTAACTAAAGAAAAAGTCAGTTTATTGTCGTAGTAAAACAAAACGGTAAGCGCTTTCACTATAGCTTCATCAGACCGTTAACGTAAAACAAAACGGAAAGCGCTTTCACTATGGCTTCATCAGACCATTAACGTTAACGTAAAACAAAATGGTAAGTGCTTTCACTATGGCTTCATCAGACCGTTAACGTTAACGTTCTGATGAAGCCATAGTGAAAGTGCTTACCGTTTTGTTTTACTATGACAATAAACTGACTTTTTCTTTAGTAACACAGCGTTTTTACATACATTTTTGTGAACATTTTATGTATGGGATATTGAGACGCCTTGGTTACCTCTCAGCCACAATTATTGGTTTATAAAAAAAATCAATGTATACCAAGACATTCCTTATTCTGAAGGAGGTATTGGCCTCCTCAAAATTGATTACTTGTATAGAGCTGTCATAGTAGGACTGTATACATATTTGCTAACCTGAAAAAAAAACAAACATAGTGAAAGTTTTAAAAGATGAGGAGGATAGGTCTAAGATGACTTCCCTGCTTGGTTTGGCAGAAGCCTATCGGTGACAAGTGAGAATGAAAATCAAACCAGTAGCAGATAAAGATCAGGTAGCAACTGAATGTGTCAAAAAACAAAAGGAAGAATATAAGGTGAAGGATCAGATGAGAAGGCAAGAAACTGGAAAATGCATAACTATAGTTGTAGTGTAGAAAACTCTTGGAACAACCTCATGTTGATCAGGTTTTAACACAGGAATGGTTAAGGAGAGGTGAATTTAAACCAAAAGATGAAAGATTAATATTGGTGGCCCAAGATAGTGGACTTCATATATGTTGGTTTACAAAGTCCATTGAACATGTTGGAGAAACAGACAAATGTAGGTTTTGTAAAACAGAATTCGAAACAGTTGTACATCTTGTTGCTGGCTGCGATATACCAATGGCAGAAGGACTGTTTACTGAAAGGCATAATAATGTGGCGAGACCGCTGCATTGGGGATTGTGTAAACATTAGAATATTGAAGTAGATGAAAAACATTGGAAACATGAGCCACAAAGTATTATAGAAAATGATTACGTTTATATCACATGGGATCACCCATTACCAACAGTTCAAAAATTAAATGAGAGAAAACGAGATATAGTGGTCCATGAAATGAAGACAAAAGTAGAATTGATCATTGAAATTGCTACACCCATTGACTACAGTATCTTATGTACAGAGAGACTTAAAATCATAATATACTAGGATTTGCAAGCAGAAAAGAGGGCAGTGTGGAAGAAGGATACACAGACAGTTACAACAGCAGTAGGAGCACTGGATCTTATAAAAAATAATTTATAATCATACTTAGATATATTACTGATGCAAGTAACCCTGTATGAATTGCAGAAGGAGTCATTACTGAGCACATTGCATGTGCTGGGAAAAGCAGGTCTAGATTGCAACAATACTAATTTCATGAACTTTAATCATACTTTGATTTAGGAATGAGGTCCATTCCCATCATAGTATTAGAAACCCAAAAAAACTTAAAAAAAAAATAAAAAAAAAAAACAATACAAACAAAGGAAAGAATAAAAGGTGAAGGATCAAATGAAAAGGCAAGAAATGTGGAAAATGCATAAATATAGTTGTAAGTACAGAAAACTCTTCGAACAACTTGATGTTGATCAGTACCAAATGCAGGAATGGTTAAGGAGTTGTGAACTTAAACCAAAAGATAAAAGGTTAATATTGCTGGCCAATGGTATTGGTCTATGTACATGCTGGTTTGCAAAATCCATTGAACATGTGGAAGAAAGAAACAAATGCTGGTTTTGTAAACAACAGTTGCACACCTTGTTGATTGGTGTGATATACTGGACTGTATACTGAAATGCATACTAGTGTGGGAAAACTGTTGCACTGGGGATTGTGCAAACATTATAATACTGAAGTAGATGAGAAGCACTGGAAACATGAGCCAGAAAGCATTATAGAAAATCATGAAGTTTATATCACATGGGATCACCCATTATCAACAGTTCAAAAAATAGATGTGAGAAAAGTAGATATAGTAGTCCATAAAAAGAAGACAAAAGTAGCATTGATCATTGAAATTGCTACACCCAGTGACAATAGTGTCTAACATACAGAGAGCCACCAAGTCATAAAATAGCAGGATTTATAGGCGGAAACAAGGGCAGTGTGGAAGAACGGTACCCAGACAGTTCCAATAGTAGTAGGATCAATGGGTCTTATAAAAAAGAACCTACAATCATACTTAGATATTTACTTATATGTGTAGCTCAGTATGAATTGCAGATGGAGTCAGTTCTGGGCACATTGTGAGCACTGCGAAGAGCACTTCTGGATAACATCAAAGATTGAAACAATACTAATTTCATGACCTTTAATGATACTTTGACTTAGGAATGGGTCCATTTCTGTTATAGTATTAGAAACCCAAAAGACTTGGAGAAATTAAACTGAGACAAAGAATAGTACTAAAGTTTTCAATCATGTGAAACTTGCACAGAAACTTTCAAACCTCCAAACTTAGTAAATACTGATGCCAGTACATCAACTGCAATATGTTTACCAATAATTTCTTTAAATTCATCCCAATTGTATGATCACTTTAAATTACAGAAAGACAAATATTCCAGTTCATCTCCTTTGTCCCAGGTTAGGAACATCACTGCTTCAGCTGCCAAAGCCAAATAGATGCCAGTAACAGAACAAGCCCAATACTTATTAAGTTTACTGAGCTTCAAACTCCTGTAAGACAATTATTGTCTTCTACCAGCAATGAATCAAGGAAAATCTCATATTACTCTTTTAAGAATTCAAGATGGAGGCCAGCTGACTAGTCTACACTCTCTTCTTACTTTAGCTGAAAATTAATTCTGTATAATAGCATCATCCAGCTAGAACAATCTACATAATAGCTTTGGCAACATTACCAAAATATGGGTATTTATAAGGAAACTGAAAGATTCTCATGGCTAAAATGAAATTCATAAATACCATTCCTTTACTAGTTCCCACTCATAGGATCATACGATCATAGGAGATTACTAGGTTAATGGCTCTAGGGCCCTTACAAGCCTAGCCAAGTTCTACCCTTATTTCCACAATCAGCACCTACTACCCCTGTCCAAGAGGGACACAGGTGGAACCTCCAGGGTGAATTTATGGTTAACCATCCAATCGTCCAGATTGCATTTGAAGAGGATCAATGAGGTGCTCTGTTTGAAATGAACTGGTAGTCTGTTCCAAAGGTGTGGTAACATCTGGGAGACAAATCTGTACCTCAAACAGGTTCTATTAATGTCATATACCAGGTTAAGGTCTTTAGAGTGAGTAACACATGTACCATTTGACATACGGAGGTGCAGCATTTCTAATAAAGCAGGATCAGAGATTGCCATGTATGCAAGGCAGAGATCGTCTCTGAGTAGTCTGTATGGAAAAAAAATAAAGTGACAGTGATTTCAGATAATCCACATAAGACAGATTCTGAAGACCTAGAATTTTCCTTGTGTGGAACCTTTGTGGTCTCTCCAATTGCTACAGGTGCTTGGAATGGTAAATACTAAAAAGGGCATTGTACTTAATTATTGGCCTGATGAGGGAAGAGTATGATGAGGTTAAAATGTCTTTTTTCTGAAGGCAATGCCCTTACTTATGAGATGAGAAATATAGAATGCCCTTCTTGTGGAGATATGGTGGTCAAAGGTGAGGTTGCTGTCAACCTGAGTGCCTGGGTATATCACCACTGAGTGCATACTTAAGGTGTTTCTATTGATGTGGTCATCAGCAGGAACATTGCCGTTACTGAAAGTAATGATAATACTTTTTTTGCATTGAGTTTAAGGCCATGACTTTGGCACCAATCATTAGTTAATGTAAGACCCTCTTATAGGATGCTGACATCACTTGGAGATTCTGACAGCTCCCAGTTTGCAGTCATCAGCAAACTTTGTCAGTCACAGACCTTTAGTTTTTGCTTGTACTACGAAGAAATAGATTCCAAACAGTAGAGGTCCCAGGACTGATCTCTGTGAGCACCGCTGGTTACAGGTCTGCTGTTGGTGGTGGATTCCCCTATTTTGAATATATGGATTCTATCAGCAAGCCATTTAGTGACCCACAATATAAGGATTGATAATTAGCTGGGTGAGTTTGTCAATGATGCTTGAGTGGGGGATAGTGTCAAATGCCTTGGCTAAGTTTAGGCAGGTTGTATGCACAGACGTCCCCTCGTCTGGAGTCTTGGAGAATGACTCGAAGAAGTCCACCAGGTTTAACAAGCATGATCTCCCATTGACAAATCCAAACTGAGTAGGGTCAATTCTTTGGAGATTACCTGTATCGTTATTGATAATTCCTTGATGTTTCACTCCATGGCCTTGCAGATAAGGTTAGTCAGGTTAATAGGTTTATAGTTCCCATGGTCAGTAGAAGCACCATCCTTGTGCAAGGGAATAACGGTGGCCATTTTCCATTCAGCTGGGATGAAACTGGTGCTTAGACTATGAGTGAAAAGAGTACCCAATGGTGTTGCTAATTCTTGTTGGAGCCCATGTAGGACAAAGCCTGGGATGTTATCATGTCCCATAGATGCTGTGTTCCTGGCCTTAGAGAGGACATTAATGTCCTGCTCTTTAGAGATACAAGGTAGGGGACAGGTGGCAGGGATGTCATGGAGTACATGTGGTAGGGACAGAGGAGTGAAGTTTTCACAGAACCTGTTGGCCAACAGGTTAGCTATGTCCACAGGCTCAGTATATGTGGTATCACTAACTACCAATTCAGCACAAATCTGGGCCTTATTTTAGGTTATGGATGTAAGTAAAAAATGCCTTATGGTTGTCTTTAGTTGAGGAAACTAATGTGGATTCATAGTTTGCTTTGGAGGACTTTACAAGAAGTCTTATTTGCTTGTTTAAGCTGATGAGGGAGTGTTTCCAGTTTAGTGCTCATGCCCTCCTGTGCTTATATAGCAATATCTTCCTTTTATTCTAATGCCTGTTAATGGCAGTTGTCCACCAGGCAAGATTGCTCTTCCTTGAGGAGCTTGTTTTGGTCCTATCAGGTATGGCCGAGCCAATGTAGGTATACAAGTGTTTCTATAAAGCACTGGTGTAGAACTTGGCATAGTTTCCAGTTCCATCTGAGGGGGGTGGTGTAGAGAAGCTATTTATATCATCCTAAAAGAGGTTATAATCTGCTTTGGAGAGGTTTTTTAGTTTAGTTGCTGCTGGGAGGGGGCGGGGTAGGTGTGAAAGCTACTTCAAATGAGACAGATTTGTAGTCAGATCTCACCAGGGAAGACCTCACAGTGGGGATGCTACAGTTGTCCCCAATATTGGTAAGCACCAGATCCAGGATGTTGGCACCTCTTGTGATGGTGTCAACCAGCTGGTCCAGGGCATTGGAGTTAACAAAGTCAAGAAACATTTGTGCAAGTGAGTTTGAGCACAAGTAATTTGCCCAGTCAATGGATGAAGAGTTAAAGTCACCCAAAACCATGGTGTTGATGTATCTTGATAGACTCAAGTAGATCCAAATAGGCAGTGTGGGTGTCCTGATTCATGGAGGGGGTCCTGTAGCTGACAATGGCTTGTATAGGTGTCACACCAACAGTTAATTGCACCTGAAGTATCTCTAGGGAATCATGCTGTTTAACCAATCTGGAGGTGTATTTATCTTTAGTGAAAATTGATACACCGCCTCCTTTAGTTTTCATGCCTTCAGTTTGTGGGCTGAACATGTGGAAGGAGGTGTAACCTGGTATGGCTGGGGTGCTCTTCATGGCATTGAACCAGGTCTCCATTACTGAACAAATGTCCGTGTTTTCCAACTGAGGACTGTTTCCAAAGAGTGCAGTTTTGTGTTAAGACTGCTAACGTTTAGCAGCATAACCTTGAATTTAGTTTTAGATGAAGTGTTTATGTCTGTGATTTTGTCCTTGAGGCACTGCCTAAAAAGGCACTATGGGGGTGGCAAGAGCCTTAGCCAGTAGCTAAAATCTCAGGGGTGACAGATGAAGACCATCTCTGGAAAAGCATCGAAGTCTGTCGATCATGTCATCCTAGGCTGACAGATACTGGATCCCTTTAGAATGGCACCAGAAACTAAGCCAATTATTGAAGTCAAACATTTTCTGTTTGTATTTGGAGATTACCTATATCTTTGTTGAAAACTCCATGATGATTCACTCCATGGCCTTGCAGATAAGGCTAGTCAGGCTAATAGGTCTATAGTTCCCATGCATCATCCTAGGTCAAGGTAAAATGCTGCTTAAGGCTAGAGACATACCTGCCACATAGTCCAAGTGATCAGTCAAGTCTCCTCAGTCAAGTCTCTCTTCATATAGGCCAGAGAGGTATGTCTCAAGTTGTTCACACCAACACGGACTATGATGGGGTCATAACAGTACCTGTTGTTGAGAGAGTTCAGGTCATGTCTGAAATGGCATATCCTGGCACTTAACAGACAACTGACCTTGACCTTTTCCTTATCCAGCCTGGTGGGTGGGATATCTGTGTGTCTCATGATGGAATCACCTATGACTAATATGTTTGGTTTTGTGGTTTGCCTTAAGGGCTTGATAGGTGAGACACTGGTACATGCAGAGGAAGTATTATGTGCAGCATGCGTGTGTTTGTGAGGTCTCTGATGTTTAGGTATGTTTCTGGTGAGGACCTCTGTATATGTACGTATGTGTGATGTGAGTTTGGGTGGAGTAGGAGCTGAGTTGTGCACACTGACAGCCCGCTCATTGTCATATGTACTAACTGGGGTGTGAGAGAGCAGAGATTCACCACTCTTAATATAGTTGCATCTCTCGCATGCTGAGTTTGTGTGGACTAGGAGTAGAGGGTTGACGGTGAACATGAGGCAGTTACTATATTGCCTCAGAGTGCCCATGTTGACCAAGCTGGCTGGGGAAACTCTGGAAATTGTCAGTTCATAGTGTTAGGTAAATGTATATGGTCAGTGGGTGAGAGGTGTGTTTGTATCTCTGAGGCTCGGCTTAGTGTTCCACCTGACAGAAGAGCAGGACTGTGAAGACCCTCTGGAGGATCACAAGTTAAGTGCTGATGGAAAACTTAAACATGCTTGTGTCTAAACCACCAAAGGTGACCACCGCTATGCAGCAGTGTATGATAGTGCACTATACGCAGACAAGTGCAAATGCCAGCCTTAAATAAAACAAGAGATAACCATTTTAACACAAACTAGCTGATAAAGACAGTCTCTCTGAGCACTAGTACAATCACCCTCAAAAAGATGGGACTCAGACAACACTTTCCTCCCACAAGGGTGCAGACGGGCCTTCACCTACAAGGAGGCTTGAATTTGATGCTCAGAAGTTACAAAACAGACCCAGAAACAGCAAACCTGGAACTGGGCTATGCTACAGCTGAACTAGTACAGTATATAGTAAAATGTTTCAAAAAACAGTTCAGACAATTCAAGAATGCAAATACAAATTAATTGTGCAATATAAGAGCAAAAGCAAGCACTTATAGTAAGTTGGAAGTGGCTAATGCCTCAGATCATTCAATATCTCAGTGAAGAGCTGGTTTTAGTACTTAACTGATGCCAAACGGTCTAGATTCATGAAGTCTGAATCTAGCCAATGCTACGAAATGCAGAAGTACTAGAAATTCAAAGTGCATAAAATCACAGTCACAACAGCAAAAAAAACAATTTAAATAAAGCAGCAACTCACCAGAAATTCCCAGCTTAGAAATGTGTAGGCCACACTATCCTGCCACAAGAGTCTAGACCACAATCCTTCCTAATGTAAAACAACTAGTTTTAGAGCCCAGGTGCTTAAGTCAGAACTAGACACTTCAGAAGGCAGACACAATAGGCCTTCAACCAGCAATTTCCAACTTAGAAGGGTGTAGGCTATCCTCTCCTGCCACAAGAGTTTAGACAGCGAATCCTCCCAATATAAAGTAACTGATTTGGAACCCAAGTGCTTAAACCATACTACAGACACTTAGAATAATAGGCAAAATAGACATTCATAAACAATTTCCAGCTCAGAAGGGTGTAGACCACACTCTCTCGCCTCAAGCGACTAGACCACAACCATCCCAATGTAAAATAACTGGTTTGGAGTCCAAGTGCTTAAACCAGAACTAAGACACTTTCTGAATAACAGACACAATGAGCCTTCAACCAGCAATTCCCAGTTTAGAATAGTGTAGGCTATCCTCTCCTGCCATGAGAGTTTAGACCACAAACCCTCCTAATGTAAAATAATTGGTTTGGATCCCAAATACTTAAACCAGAACAAAGACACTTAGAACAACAGACACAGTAAGCTTTTACCCAGCAATTCTCAGCTCAGAAGGGCAGAGGTCACCCTCTCCTTCCACAAAAATGTAGACTGCAAACCTTCTTAATGTAAAATAACTGGCCTGAAGCCCAAGTCCTTAAAATAAAACTGAGAGACTTAGAGTATCAATTACAGTTTAATCAGGCAACTAACAGGCAGTAATAAATGCAGCAGATTAAATGCAGTTGAACACTTTAAGAACAAACAACAAAAGCAAAAATAAAGTGATAAAGTAAGAAGGGACACAAATACAGTAAAAGCAGTAGGATTTTTTTTAAGTAGAAAGGGGGGGAACAGAAGATATTTCAAGGTTAAGAAAATAAGGGGCTGGGCTTTCCCAAGTGATCTTACTGTACTCAATAGAATGAACTGACGTGATGGGACTGGGAGGAGTGTTCTATGTCAAATTTATAGTAGAGGCCGGCAACTCAAAAGCCACCAAGGTTTAAGAACACAATGGGATTACTTTACAGGTGCAAGCAGTGATAAATTCAACCAATAAATAAATGCAGCATGTGTATGTAAAATATCACAGAAACAGAGCAAGAGCAAAAAAATATACTTATATCAGCTTAGTAATTCAGATGCAGGCAGTGATAAATTCAACCAATAAATAAGTGCAGCAGAAGAAGGTTACAGATCACTGAAACATCCTGGCAGATAGGTTTAGTGCTAACTTTACCCCCCTCTCACCCCTTAAAGAGGCCATCTCTATACCAGAAGAATGCAAATTTCCTGTAATCACAGCTGCAAAGGTAAAAAACATACTCTCCAAAGCCAAGAACACAGCATCCATGGGACCTGACTACATCCTAGGCTGCGTTCTACACAAACTACAGAATGAACTGGCACCCCATTTAAGTACCATGTTCAATCATAGCCTCACCTCAGGCTTTGTGCTCACTGAATGGCGCACAGTGATGGTTATCCCACTCCACAAAGGGGGAGCCACTATGGACCCTGGGAACTACTGCCCCATTAGCCTGACAAGCCTGGTCTGCAAGGCCATGGAACATAACATCATGGAATAAAGGCATTGGTAATTTCCAAAGTCTGGACCCCATCCAGTTCGGGTTTGTCAAAGGCAGATCATGTCTCCTAAAACTGATAGAATTCTTTAAAGCAGTCACTAAAGCCGTAGACGAGAGTAAGGTGGTTTACACAGCCTATCTAGATCTCACCAAGGTTTTTGATACCATCCCCCACTCTGGAATTATAGATAAACTCACTAAACTGGGTATAAATCCCTATGTCACAAGATAGGTTGACAACTGGCTCACTGACAGAACCCACACTGTGAAAGTAGCAGACTCCAAATTCGACTTCAGACCAGTGACAAGTGGGGTACCACAGGGTTCAGTCTTGGGTCCTCTCCTGTTTGGTATCTACTTCTCTGAAGTACAGGCTAACACAGGAGGTCTTTGGTTAATGAAGTTTGTAGATGACTCAAACTAGGAGCCATTATTGAAACTCCTAACGATGTGGACATCCTACAAAATGGCCTCACTGAGACAGATGGCTGGTGTCAAAGCCATGGGCTCAAGCTCAATTCCAAAAAGTGCATTGTCATCCCCTTTGGTAAAAACTCTGTACCCATGAACTACCACATAAGCAGTAGTCTACTTAACACCAAAAATATGATAAAAGACCTTGGGACATAGGTGGACAGTAGTGTCTCCTGATAATCACATCATCACAGTAGTCAGGAAATCCTTCTACGAGGCCCACCTCATCACAAAAGGTCTCTCATCCAGGAAAAAAAAGGTCATTGTTCCCCTCTACTCTTCACTCATTAGACCCATTATAGAGTACAATGCCACTTTTGATATGTACCTCACAAGACATCTACAACAACTGGAAAGGCCACAGAACTACCTCACAAAGAGGATTACCAGCCTCAAACAAATGCCCTATGCAGACCTTCTCAAAAAACTCCAGCTTTACTCCGTTGCAAATCGCCTACTCAGAGGTGATCTCTGCCTAACATACAAAGCTATGTCAAACCCAGAGCTGTTGGACATGCTCCACTTAAATAAATCCCAATCCCTCCTAGCTACACACTCTAGGGACCTAAACCTTGTCACCACAATAAACAGAACATGCTGGAGGGACAGATTCCTGTCCCAGAGACTTCCCATACTCTGGAACAAACTACCTATCTATATCAAACAAAGCTTCTCACTAGCACACTTCAAGAAAAATCTTGATGATTGGATGGGAAATAGGAGATTCAACCCAGGGGATCACTTCAGTGGCTCTGCTCGACAGGGGCAGAGGAAAATAATTTTCTTGGGTGGCCAAAGCCAGGGTACCTTTTTGGCTAGGCTTATATAGGCCCTAGGGAGAAGAGCCTAGTGCCTACCTATAAACCTATGAAACAGAGCAAAAGCAAAAAAAAATTTACTTATATCAGCTTAATAATCCAGATGGTCTTAAACGCACTCCAGTTTTGCAGCCAGCCAGACACAGGTAAATAGGTAGGCACAAAAAGAGTATAGAACTGCTTTTTTTTTTTACAGTTAATACTTTTGCAGATTTTTTTTTTTTTTTGAAAAAAAAAAATACTTCTGTATACTCAGAATGTGAAACTGATATACCACATTGGCCTACAACATTAACTACTCTATTAATTTAAATTTATAATAAATATTAAAAAGGTATGTCTGTCTATTATAATGTCATATACTATCATTTATGCAATATAAAAATAACAAGTCTTAGTATATATATATAATTAACACAATATTTAAACTGCAACTCAAACATATTACTATGAATGAAGTTCTCTGTTAAGTCACAAGTTTCATTCAATATATGTACATGTATAAGTGAATCATCTATTACAAAGTGTAATGTAAGCCTATGTTTACCTTTGCACTTGAGTTGTAATTGAAAAAGGCTCTTCACCCAGCTCACTCACCTGGTTAATAAATGTAATAAACAAACTACTACTCACATTTTTTTTTCTAGGAGACTATGGTGTAGCACATGCCTCTCAACCTCTCAGTGCAAGAAATCTAGACAAAGACAGAAATAATGGGGGGGGGGGGGGGACAAAGGTCCAAAAATATGGACAGATCTTAAATATTACTCCTATAAAATTAGAAAGTTGCTAGTATAACAAGTTTTGAATTATTGTGCATTCTCTGAAGAATTTTAAGTCTGAAACTCAAATGTATGTCATTATTTAACATTACTTAGTTACTTTAGTTCTTAATGATTTGCCAGAGAAACACACTAAAAATATGAAGCAAAAATCTGGACATTCTGTAAAAATCTGTGTAGTTGAGAGGTATGGTTGCACTGAGTCAAGTGATTTTTTAAACTCTTAGTAGATTATATTAGAAGTGACCTATCTGAGACTCCATGGTGTGTTAAATCATTCAATTGGATCATATAAATATGATAGGACTTTTCTGCACAGAATCTGTTAAAATCTGTTTAGCATACATGTTTTTGTCCCTGAAACCCTGCAAACAGTGTGTTGACAACCATTCTTGAGGACTGTGCTAAAAATCATGACTTGTATTTGAAAAAGGTGTTCAGGTTCCAGGCTGACAATTAACTCATTACATCCGAGTGGCACCTCCAAATGCATCAGCATTTAACTCTTACTGACATCTCTAGGCGACAAATATTGCTTGTTCATATTTGCATCAATAATTCCAATACCATGCTATGTACAAAGATTTAAAAGATTTCATCTTAAAGCTTACACAATGCCAAACTCAACTGTATTAATATTTGACCTCTGTCTAGTGCAAGTAAAGAGATATTAACTGTTGTTTTTATGATATTAATTTATATAGATATAATTTTTACATTTTTCTAAATATCTCAACAATCAGAGAAACACACAGAACTCCTTAGCCTCATATGAAAAAGTCTCAGCTCGATGAATAAAATGCTGCTTGACAGTATGTGTGTATCTTAAGTGGTTGCTGAGATATTGTAAGTTGTTTACAAAATATTACAAATGCAATTGTTACTGTGTTTACTGTGACTTATAAAATTTGATATAAGACCTAGAACCTAAAGAGTACTACCACTATAAAAATAGTTTGTACTGAAGAGTTTGCCATTTATACTTCTTTCATAACCCCTATAATCCCAGAGATATGAATATTTGTTTGAAATGTGAGTACATAATTTGATTCTGTGAAAAGGCTTAGGCGCCACCCTTTGAAAGTTACAGTACAAACTTCCAGAGCTCCATTGGAGTGAAGGAGTTAAGTATTAGTAATACCTGGATACGTACATTTCTTTTATAAACACTAGATCTATTTGTAATTAATCATAACAAAATAATCTGAAATTGTTTACATTTATTCCTATATTCAAACATTATTTGTTTGTATTCATAATGCTTCGTGTGAACTTGCTTGTCTATTGTCATTTATATTTGTCCAGACTGAGATTGAAATAACTTCATTTGGATCAGTGCTCTAACCCTGGTTACCAAATTAAATAAATAACTAAATCCTGTATAAAAAGTAATATAAGTAAGGCAGTGATGCAGCTAGTCAAGATATGTCTCTCTCTGATGGAACACAGTGGAGTGTCAAGCAAAATGTGTCACTATTTGGCACTTGTGATGGGGGTTGCCTATCTCTGGTGAAAACCAGGACTTTAGTCTCATTTGCATAATTGTTCTGCCCCTAAAGTCAGATTAACTGGCCTGTAGTTCGTTGAGGTGTTCTTGGTTCCTGTTTGAGGATGACTATCACAACAGTTCCATGGACCTGAGTCACATGTTGTGTACTTTGGTCATAATTTTTACCAAAATAAAAGCAGTGCATTTATAATCCTTCAAATAAATCCCATCCACTCCCTGTAGTTTCCCCTTCCTATCATTACAAGTCCTTTCCATCACTTCTATCAGTCTGTACCTTTGGACATCCTCATACTGGTCCTGTCCTCCCTTTTTTGATTTGTGATGTCCTTTCTGCTTCTTGGCTGAATACTGATACAAGATAATTATTGATAATTTTCATATACTTTGTGGCTTTGTTATGCTTTTTCCCTTAATGTGCTAGTCCAGAAATTCCTCCTGTTGTGTACCACTTCTCCAGCATAGCTAAATAAAACTTCATTCCTTTTCTTAATGTTGACTGGTAAACGTTTTTCATGCATAATTTGCTTTATTGATGCATTTTGCTGTCATCTGAATAATTGCCACTTACCCCTCCCAGTAATCTTCTCATTTGCCTGCTCAGTCTCTGGGTCTGTTTTCCTTTGCACTTATGTCTGTACATGCCTAGTGAAGCAAATTTGTTATTCTTTTCTTTCTTCCACTTTTAATCAATCTCACCACTTTTTAAATACCTTCACAGATTTTTCATTACCCTTAGCTATTTCACATCATTGACCCATGTCCCTTCCTAGATCATTGCTTTTGTACCCCTGTTCCATAACAGCCCACATTTCTTTAATGCAGAATCTGTTCTTTGTTGTCCTTTCTAGTACCTTCTGCACAGGTAATGTAAACCATATTGTTGTGCAGTTGCTATTAGCTAGTGCAACCATGGCACTTCCATCTTCCATCTGATTCTTACCACAGACCTGAAGAAAATGCACTATTCCTTTCTAGTTTAACCAAATTCCAACACATGTGAGAGATGCAACCATATAGCCAAACTGGAGGCTAAGCTCTCTCAACTCAGTACTGGCATAACCAGTCAGGAGGAGAAGGAAACCACACTCACTACAATTCTAGTCTCACATAGACCTACCACAACAGCAAACCAAACACATAATCACACAAAAACATACTTGGAGGCTCTAAATAAAGATCTGCCTAAGCAACAGAGACCTCCAAAACAGACACCCAAGCAACTGCTACCCCAAAACAAAACACATGCAACACATATCTCACAAAGCCAGTGTGCCGAACAGTCACAGCCCTTAAGACTAAACAACACACCTGATACACTTGTAATAGGTGACTCTATCGTCAGGCACACTGACGTCCCGCTCACCAGGCTGAACAAGGAGAGGGTCACGGTGAGCAGCCTGTCGGGTGCTAGGATCCGCCACATAACACAAGCACTCAGGTCACTCCAAGGCAAGTACAAATATGACTCAGTCATTGTCCATGCTGGTGTGAATGACCTGAGATGTACCTCCCTGGACTACATGAAAAGAGACATAAAGGAGCTCTCTGAGCATGTAGCCCAGGCCGGTATGACCCTGACCTTGAGTAGCATCTTACCCTCACCAAGAATGATGCCACAATATGAAGACAAGATGATCAATTTCAACAATTGGCTTAAGTACTGGTGTCATTCAAAGGGGATCCAGTGCCTGTCAGCTTGGGATGATATGCTCGACAAGCCACGATGCTTCGCTAGGGACGGCTTGCACCTGTCACCCCTAGGCTTTCGGATATTGGCAAAGGCTCTTGCTACCCCATAGTGCCTTTTTTAGGCAAGGCTCAAAAGACAAACCCACCTCCATAGGTATCACAAGGGATAAGAAACTAAGAGTAATGCTACTCAACGCCAGAAGTCTAAACCTCAAGATGCACGAACTCGAAACTCTCCTTAGCATGGAGAACATCGATATCTGTGCAGTAACAGAAACCTGGTTCAGGGCTCCCGAGAGCACCCCAGCACTACCAGGTTATACCTCATACCATGCTTTTCGGCCCCAAAACTTGGACTGAACCACAAAAGGAGGGGGAGTATCGATATTCATCAAAGATACCCACACCTCCAGGTTGGTGGCAAAGCACGAAGCATCAGAGACTATCCATGTGCAACTAACAGTGGGTAAAACTGCCTTCCGGTTTATAGCCTGCTACAGACCACCCTCCCAAACCCAGGAACCCCACTTGACCTTCCTGAGAACACTGGAAAATATGAAGGTCTCTCCAAACACCATTATATCGGGCGACTTCAACTGCCCAAACATAGACTGGGAGCATTACTCTAGCTCCAACACCCTAGCCCAAAGGTTCCTAGAATTTATAAACTCAAATGCTATGGAACAACTTGTTACCACTCCCACAAGAGGGGAAAACATACTGGACCTGATCATCACCAACATGGGGACTCTATGCTACAGACCAGAAGTGTATCCCTCACTGGTAAGATCAGACCATAAACTAATCTCACTGGATATTCACATCCCGACCCCACCCCCTGGCCAGAAAACCACAGTGAAAAACTTCTCTAAAGCAAATTTCACACTCCTCAAAACCGAGGTGGAATCCTTCAAAGCCCCCGGGCCTTTGGAAAATACGGCCCAGACCGCACAATCCTTTATAAACACATTCTATGAACACCTTTAGGAATGCATGGATCAAGCGATCCCAAATAAAACCAAGACCCAATCCTGCAAAGGCAGATGTCCTGTCTGGTGGACCCCAGCCATAAACAAACTATACAATAGAAGGAGGAAGCTACTAAATGATAGAGCAAAATCCCAAAAAGGGAAGGCATCACTGATCAGTATTAGCAAAAAACTACGGGCACTCATAAAATTGTCTAAGGCCAGCTTCGAGAGAACAGTTGCACAGGACACTAAGGATAATCACAAGGCTTTCTTTAGTTATGTTAGGAACCTGGGTGGTAATTCCCAGATATGCTCAGAATTACTCCAAAATGACAAAAAATACACTGAACCCCCAGACATTGCCAACATCCTAGCTGACAGGTTCAGCGCAACCCCCCCCTCCCCACCAAAAGGGCAAATATCTATCCCAGCAGGGTGCTGCCCCCCTGACATCTCAGATGCTCAGGTAAGAGCCGCCCTCTCCAAAGCAAAAAACACAGCATCAATGGGACCAGACGGTGTCCCGGGCTGCATCCTACATGAACTCCAAGAAAAGCTAAACCCAAACATAAAACTACTGTTCAATCTTAGCCTTACTACAGGATATGTGCCCAAAGAGTGGCGTACAGCAACAGTGGTCCCTCTCCATAAAGGTGGTGCCTCAACGGATCCTGGAAACTATCGCCCCATAAGCCTGACTAGCTTGGTCTGCAAAGCTATGGAAAGGATCATCATGGACCTCATAAATAAAGATATTGGGGACCTACAGACACTGGATCCTACCCAGTTCGGCTTTGTTAAGGGCAGATCCTGCCTCTTAAACCTGGTTGATTTCTTTGAAACAGTCACCAACGCCATTGACGAGGGGAAGGTGGTCCACACAGCCTACCTGGACCTCGCAAAAGCCTTCGATACAATACCCCACTCGGGCATTATAGATAAGCTCACCAGCTTAAATATAAACCCCTATGTCACTAGATGGATTGCAAACTGGCTCAAGGACAGAACCCACGTGGTTAGAATTGCTGGAGCCATGTCAGACTCCAAACCAGTTACAAGTGGTGTCCCACAAGGCTCAGTCCTGGGACCTCTCTTGTTCGGTATATATTTCTCGGAGGTACAGGCCAACATGGAAGGACTGTGGCTAACCAAGTTCGCATAATCGACTTTCCAGCCGACACAAGCATCCTCCAAAAGGGCCTCATAGAAACAGACAACTGGTGCCAGAGCCATGGCCTCAAGCTAAATGCCAAAAAGTGTATAGTCATCCCCTTTGGCAAAAACAAAGTGCCCACAAATTACCACATAGGTGGTAATCCATTAAGTACAGAAGAAGTAATTAGGGACCTGGGGGCCCAAGTTAATAGCAATCTGCCATTTGACAAGCACGTGGCCAAAGTGGTTAGAAAAACATTTTATATAGCCCACCTAATCATGAAGGGATTCACATCTAGATCAGGGGAGGTCATCGTGCCTCTTTACTCATCCCTCATCAGGCCCATAATTGAGTACAATGCCCCTTTTGGGATGTACCTTACCAGACACGTGCAGCAACTGGAAAGACCCCAAAAGTACCTCACCAAGAGGATCAAAGGGCTCAAACAGATGCCATATGCTGCCCGGTTAAAGAAACTCCAGCTCTACTCAGTGGCATACCGCCTGTTCAGAAGCGATCTGTGCCTGACATATAAAGCCATGTCCAACCCGGAATTAATGGACATGCTGCACCTCAGAAAATCCAAATCCCATCGAGCTACGTGCTCGAGAGACTTGAACCTCAGCACTGAAATAAATAGGACATGCTGGAGGAACAGATTCATAACCCAGAGGCTCCCTTCACTCTGGAATAAAATCCCAGTCCAGGTTAGGCAGAGTCCCTCATTGACTCTCTTCAAGAGGAATCTTGATGAGTGGATGGGAGATCATAGGTTTACTCCGGGTATCACTTCTGTGTCACTGTTATACAGAGGCACAGTATACTAACCTCGGAAAAGGGCATAGCAAAATAAATTTAAAATGGGTGGCGAAAGCCAAACACATTCTGGCTAGGCTTATAAATGCCCTAGGGCAAATAGCCTAGTATGAACCTATGAACCTATGAACCAAATGATTAACTTCCTAAAGCTTTCCAGGTTAAGTATGTCAGTCTGAACATTCTGTATGTTCACTTTAGGTGATGGACCATCCTCCTCCAGCACGAGAAAGCCAGTCCTACCCATATCTTTATTCTATCTATATTTACTACTGCATAATAATTTGCACTTAAGTTACTTGGTCAGTAGCCCAGCTTTCTGCCCTTGATCCAACCTATTTTATTGTCAAGAAACTTACCACAGTTTTTTTTTTTTTTGTCATAGATTCACTATTCCTGTCAGCCTGTATCATATTCTGTATTTACTCCTTTCACAATCTTCTCATCAACTATTATGTCCCCTGCAACCTCTCCTTTGGTATGGCATCATCCATCTTCCTTAACAGCCTAACTTTTAGTACTACCATGTCCCATCCTTTTTCATCACTGGCCTATGATTCTTTTATTCCTACCATATAGGTTCATAGGTTCATAGGTTCATACTAGGCTATCTGCCCGAGGGCATTTACAAGCCTAGCCCATCATTTTGTGGCTTACGCCACCCCTTTAGTATGGGGAACTATACCCATTATTTTGCTGTGCCTCTGTCGAGCAGTGACACTGAGGTAATCCCTGGGGTATATCTGCGATCTCCCATCCATTGGTCAAGATTTCTCTTGAACAAGGCCAGCGAGGTGCTCTGCCTCACATGTACCGGGATTTTGTTCCACAGCATAGGGAGTCTTTGGGTGATGAATCTATCCCTCCAGCATGTCCTATTAATAGCCGTGTCGATGTTTAAGTCTCCCGCCCTTGTGACTCTGATGGATCTAGATTTTTTGAGGTGAAGCATATTCATCAAATCTGGGTTTGACATGGCCTTGTATGTTAGGCAAAGGTCACCTCTGAGCAGCGGTGCGACTGAATAGAGCTGGAGTTCTTTCAGTCGGGCAGCATAGGACAGATTTTGAGACCCTTTATCCTTTTGGTGAGGAACTTTGTGGCCTCTCCAGCTGCTGCAAGTGTCGGGTCAGATACATTAATGGGGCATTGTACTCAATCATTGGTCTGATGAGTGATGAGTAAAGGGAGACTATGATCTCCCTTGATCTAGATGAGAATCCCTTCATGATAAGGTGGGCAATGTAGAAGGTCTTCCTAACTACTTTAGCTACATGGGTGTCGAATGACAGACTACTATCAACCTGGGTCCCCAGGTCCCTGATAACTTCTTCTGTGCTCAGTGGATTGCCACCTATTTGGTAGCTAGGGGTAACCTTGTTTTTCCCGAAGGGTATGACTATGCATTTTTGGCATTTAACTTTAGGCCGTGGCTCTGGCACCAGTTATCTGTTTCTGTGAGACCCTTCTGAAGGATATCTGTGTCAGATGTGTTTTCTACTATGGCCCAGTTTGCAGTCATCTGCAAACTTTGTCAGCCATAACCCTCCTGTGTTTGCTTGTACTGGAAAAGTAGATGCCAAACAAGAGTGGGCCCAGGACTGAGCCCTGTGGGACACCACTTGTGACAGGCTTTGAGTCTGACATGGCGCCAGCAACTCTGACCCTGTGGGTTCTGTCACTCAGCCAGTTTGCAACCCATCTTGTGATGTATGGGTTAACATTTAAGCTGATGAGTTTTTCAATGATACCCGAGTGGGGTATTGTATCGAAGGCCTTAGCCAGATCGAGGTAGGCTGTATGGACTGCCTTTCCCTCATCAATGGCTTTGGTGACTGTTTCGAAAAAGTCAACCAAGTTTAAAAGGCATGATCTGCCTTTGACAAAGCAAAACTGGGTTGGATCCAAGGTCTGCAAATTCCCTATGTCTTTATTTATGAGGTCCATTATGATCCTCTCCATGGCTTTGCAGATAAGGCTTGTCAAGCTAATGGGCCAGTAATTTCCAGGGTCTGTGGAGGCACCGCCTTTGTGAAGTGGGACCACAGTTGCAGTGCGCCACTCCCTGGGTACGTATCCAGAGGTAAGACTTTGATTAAACAGCTGTCCTAGCTGTGGGTTTAATTCCTCATTGAGTTCGTGGAGCACACAGCCGGGGACACCATCAGGTCCCATGGATGCTGTGTTTTTGCTTTGGAGAGAGCAGTTCTCACTTGGGCTGGAGATGTTTGGGGGCTGCACTCGTTTGGTATAGATATCTCTCCTTTTGGGGAGGGGAGAAGTTTGCACTGAACCTGTCAGCCAGTATGTTGGCAATGTCTGTAGGATCAGTAATCTTCACATCATTTTGAACTAGTTCTGAGCATATCTGGGAGTTTCCTCCTAGGTTTCTAACATAGCTAAAGAAGGCCTTATGATTGTCTTTTGAGTCTTTAGCTATTTTTCTCTCGAAATTTGCTTTGGATGATTTTATGAGAGCTCTTAGTTTTTTACTTATAGTGATCAAGGGTGTCTTACCTTTTAAGGATTTTGCTCTATCTTGTAGTAGCTTCCTCCTTTTGTTGTAGAGTTTGTTTATGGCTGGGGTCCACCAGACTGGACGCTTGCCTTTGGTACAAAGAGTCTTTGTTTTGCTTGGGATTGCCTTATCCATGCAGTCCTGCAGGTGCTGGTAGAAGGCATTTGTAAGTGATTCAGCGGCTTGAGTATTGTTTTCCGCCGGCTCGGGGGCCTGAAAGGAGACCACACTAGTCTTTAGAAGTGTGATGTCGGCTTTTGAGAAGTTCTTTACTTTGGTCTTTTTTATTTCAGGTGGGGGTGGGATGAGGACCTCCAGCGAGATTAGTTTGTGATCTGATCTCACCAGTGAGGGGTATACTTCCGGTGTTGAACATTGTGCTCCCATGTTCGTGATGATGAGATCAAATATGTTATCTCCTCTTGTGGGGATGGTGACTAGTTGTTCCATGGCATTTGAGTTTATGAATTCCAGGAACTTTTGGGCTAGGGTGTTTGGGCTTGAGTAGTGTTCCCAGTCTATATTAGGGTAATTGAAGTCACCTAGTATGATGATGTTTGGTGATACATTTATCCCCTCTAGTGTTTTCAGGAAGGCCATGTGAGGTTCCTGAGTTTGTGAAGGTGGCCTGTAACATGCTACAATTTGCAGAGCAGTCTTGCCTATGGTTAATTGCACCTGGATGGTCTCCGATGCATCGTATGCGTTGCCACCAGTCTTGAGGTGTGGGTGTCCTTGATGAATATGGATACCCCTCCTTTCTTGGTATTGTCCGGATTTTGGGGCCGGAACGCATGATATGAGGTAAAACCTGATAGCGCTGGGGTGCTCTCAGGAGCCTTGAACCAGGTTTCTGTCACAGCACAGACATCGATGTTCTCCATACTGAGAAGGGCCTCGAGTGCGTGCATTTTGAGATTTAGACTTCTGGCATTGAGCAGCATTACCCTTAGTTTTTTCCTTTTTGTGTTCTAGGGTGGTAGGTTTAGAATTTGAGCCTTGCCTAAAAGGCACTATGGGGTGGCAAGAGCCTTTGCCAATATCCGAATCCCAGGGTGACAGGTGCAAGCCGCCCTCATGGCAGCGTGGCTTGTCCAGCATGTCATCCCAGGCAGACAGATACTGGATCCCCTTTGAATGACACCAGTGTTTAAGCCAATTGTTAAAGCTGATCATCTTATCTCTGTATTGTGGCATCATTCTTGGTGAAGGTAGGATACTGCTCAAGGTCAGGGTCATACCTGCCTGGGCTACATAATCAGAGAGCTCCTCAATGTCTCTTTTCATGTAGTCCAAGGAGGTACGTCTCAGGTCGCTTACACCAGCGTGGACAATGACTGAGTCATATTTGTACCTGCTGTTGAGAGACCTGAGTGCTTGCGTTATGTGGCGGATTCTAGCGCCCGACAGGCAGCTTACTGTGACCTTCTCCTTACTCAGTCTGGTGAGCGGGACGTCAGTGTGTCTGACTATGGAGTCACCAATGACTAGTGTGTCTGGCATTGTGTTTGGCCTTAAGGGCTGTGACTGTTTGACACTCTGACTGTGAGGTCTATGTGTTGCAGGTGTTGTGTTCTGAGGTGGTGGTTGTTTGGGTGTCTGCTTTGGTGGCCTCTGCTGTTTAGGTAGATTTTTGATCAGAGCCTCCGAGTATGTCTTTGTGTGTTTATGTGTATGATTTGAGGTTGTAATGGTACTATGTGAGACTGGGTCTATAGTGTGTGTGGTAACCTTCTCCTCCTGACTGGTCTTGCCAGTCCTATGTTGAGAGAGCTCAGCCTCCAGTTTGGCCGTATAGTTGCATCTCTCGCATGTATTTGTGTTTTGTGGGAGGAGGAGAGGGTTGTCTGTGTACATGAGGCAATTGTAACATTGCCTCAATATTCCCAGGTTCACCAGCTGAGCAGGAGAGGACACTAGCAACTGATCCCTCGACATGCTAGAAGGATAGACAAAAACTTTAAAAAGATTACGGGGGATGTGGGTGACCGAGAAATGGGGGGTTTGGGGTACTATCTATGACAAGAGTGCCGTATCAAGGTAATAAGTACTGTAGGAGCAAGTGCTAGGTTTAACAGATAGAGAATAGTCTACTTGGAGTCAAGTAGGGATGATCTTTTTAGTTATAGGATACGCTGATTTGATCAGTAGTATAGTTCGAGGAAGGTAGTTTTAAGGGAAAAATTGAAGAGTGGACTTAAGGTAGCCCGAATAGTTTAAACCTGCTTAACCGGCACTGCCCTAGTGTGCAACAGTGGCAGCTCCGCTAAATCGGCTTAACGTTTACAAGGCTTTTATACCAGGGGGCTGGAAAAAGCTAGAAACTGGCCCAAACGACCAATAAACTACTAGTTACTGGCTGAAACCTCACAAAACTGGACAAAAGGCAGCTCAATGCTTCCCACTCCCACTGGTAAGCAAGGTAACTTCCTCTCCCCCAAATAAGGCAAGGAAACAGTACACAGGAACTACAACCAAAGCCCAGGAATCAGCAACTCTGAAACTGGACTAAACTAGTAAAGCAGGAAAAACAAGAGATATTTTTTCTTTTTTTTTCTTTTTTTTCACAAAACAGGCAGAAACAGGTACAGCAAACACTTATAAATGCTATGAATCAGCTACTACAGCTTACACAGAAGAATTTGCTACAAATACAGTCAGATAGTAACAAACAAGGATTCCAAGTGCAATATTAAGTTAAATGCAGTAAAAACAGCTTCGATGTAACAGAAAGGCAGGCGAAATACAGTCGCTAGGTATTCAGATGTGGAAAGCAACAAAAAAAATATACTTAGTATCAAGAAAAGTCGCTTATTCAGCTCTCTGCAGCCTGGATTACTCTGCTGGCCCACCTTTTTGTCCTCTAGTACTTTTCAGGTTTGACCACCTAAGAATCATAGGTTGGTAACTTTTTATATTTCGGAGACAAGCTTATAATCCATTGGCCATAAAAAAAACTTGACAACCACTATCCTATTTAGGAACATGTTAGCTTCCATATAGCCATGATATTAGACTGTATTTATATAGCATATACAGTATCATGGACAGAAGTAAGTCAAACATTAAAAAAGATAGCTGGGTGCACAACACCCAGGATAAAAAAAAGTGTCCAATCCTGGTAAGCACACTGGTGCCCAGACTGGAAAAAATGGCAATGTAAAATCCTCAAAATATGGAAACATTCCTGCAATGAGGCCAGGACAGGCCCATGGTGAGGATGGCCCCCCTGTTATAGGAGGATGTAGCAATCCACAAAAATCACAAAAACTGATAGGCCAAAGAAAATCCATTAAAGACAATAGAGTGGACTATTGAGGATAAGAAAGAAATTATATGTTATTACATTTATGTAAAAAGCCCAGAATTTCAAGACACAAGATATACAAAAAGATGAAGAGAGAAATTAGAGGAAAAAGATACTTCCACAAGAAAAACTGTCAGAAGCCTCAAATAAACATTTGTGTTTATTAATACAACAGATTTGTGAAAATCAGTATATAGACCAAGAAACTCTGATCTGTTCAGAAAAAGAAGCACCTGAGGAAGTGCAAAAATATAAACAATAAAGCCTAGAGATTTTTGAAAAGTATAAAAAACAAATATGTACATGGGGAAGAAAGAGAGATTTGATATTGTGCAATATTTATGCAAAGGTGAAAGCCAAAGTACTCAATATAAAGAAAGCAGCCCCAAAGATATTCAAAGAGAAATACAGGCAAAGGCATCCAAATATGGAAAATTTTACAATAAAAAAATAATATCACAAAGAGGGAATGTGTAAAAGAAGATTAGTAGAGCAGAAGTTAAAAAAATAGAAGTTAAAGTTATGGACTGCCTGCAAAGTGAAGGGTTTGGTGTAGAAGGTTTAACACAGATTACATCACAGGATGATGGAATGAGTCCTCAAAGTAAGGAAAAACAGGATGATCAGGATACATCTGAAGAAGAAATATGGACATGAGAAAGAAAAAAAGATTTAATATGGTGTAATATCTATGCAAAGGAGAAAACAAAACTAATCTGTTTCTGGATCTAGCCAAAGCTTTTGTTACCGTTTCTCACACACTACTACTATCCAGACTTGCCTCCCAACCTCTCAAGCTCTACTATATCATGGTTCTCCATCTACCTCTCAAATAGATTTCAGGCTGTGGGATGGCAAGCAAACTACTCTCCCTTTCTTCCAGTACAAAACTGGGGTGCCCTACTTTTCAACATCTTTATTAATAACCTCCACTTTTCCTGTCCATTCTATACCCTTATACAATACGTTGACGACGCAACAATTATCTCCTGCTCTGACAGCATCACACACCTTCATACCATCACCCAAGAATCCCTCCACTCCATTGAAAGATGGCTTACTTCCCATCAATGTTTACTAAATCCTAAGAAAACTAAACTCCTTTTGTTTCTCCCTACCTCCTGTCAGCATCATAAATCTTCCTTCTCTGTCTCCTCCCTGAATAATACTACCATCTCATCTGAACCCCATACCAAGCTCTTAGGTGTTATAATAGATGACGATCTCAAATTTGACCTACACACTCAGCAGTGCATTAAAAAGACCTTTACAAATGCCTCCCGATTTTCCCTTGCACAAGCCTTTCTACTGCCCACTCTCCTCGATGCTGCCCCTATTCTCACACACCTCCAATTAAATATTTTTACTAAACTTGAGTTTACCTATAACAAAATAGCTCGATTTACCTCCCACATATCTTATCACACCCACCATTGCATTGCATGAAGAAATTTGCAGTGGCTGGAATTCCATCACCAAATCCTAATACCACAACTTCTCTTGGCTCATTCAAGTTTACATCAACCTTCTTCCTGTCCTTCTCTCTCCACTCTCATCCAGCACTATACTCACAAATGCTCCCTCTGCAGCTCACAACAGAAGCTTGTGCAAGTATATAGGCCCAATAAAAACATTGGAAAAGTACTTTAAAGCTATTCCATTGCAAATGCCTGGAATAAACTACCCCACAATGTCAGATGTATCACTGAACCAAACACCTTTAAAATAGCAATTAAAGACTACTTCCACAAATCATGGACATGCCTCTGCCAGGACCCAACATAAGCTACCTTCCACTACCACTGAGTACTGCCCTCTTAGCTACTGTCACACTAGTCCTATTCCAGCCCACCCCCACCTGCTCTCTGTTCTTTCTAAACTCTACTCCACATACTTTTCTTCTGAATCTCTTCTACATTTTATTAGCATCAACCTTATATATCTTGGTACTTTTTCACCTCATATATTCTTTACTAGGGCTATTGTCTATATACCCCTTTCTCTTACTACAATGTAACTTCCTAAATCTACTTATAACTGATCATACTTTGTTATTTTCAAACATTTATCCAGACTAGTCCCTGATAATAAATCTCTGACTTACTAGTACTTTTCTCATTTTCCACAGAATGTGTTTCTCGTGTAAAAAACTAAACTTATTATGTAATTTTTATTTCATTTTTCATTTCATTTTTTTACTCGACTTGTAACAAATGTCTGTGCTAATGAATGTCTATGCATTGTAATACTGGAGCTTTTCTCCTTGTGTCTTTGCTGAAAAAGGGCTTTGCCCAGTCAGACAACCCAGAGTTTATAGTCATTTAGAAGAAAATGCAATTATGTCAAACAAAACAAAAGAGCAATAAAAGAAATTCATATGGGACAAAGGATAATTTGTTGTTAAATAAAGTCATAGTGGAGAACTGTAAAAAGGGGAAGAATCTAAGTATGGCATGGAATGACTACAAAAAAGCATTTGATAGTACCCCACATTCATGGATAAAAGAGTGCTTAAAATGGGTAAGATACACCCTACACTGATCAATAACATTACAGTTACCATGAAACAATGGCAGACTGCTTTGCAATTAAGCCATGATAAAGGGCAAATTATTATCCCAGGGATAAAAACTGAAAGGGAGATATTCCGGGGAGATTCTTTGTCACCGCTGCTATTCTGTCTTGCCCTTAACCCATTAAGCTTGTCTACTTAACATCTTAGGTCATGGCTATAATTTGGCTCCTAGAAAACAACAAAGTGTAAAGACTTCTCATACTCTCTTTGTCAATGATCTAAAACTGTATAGCATATCAGATAAGGAACTGAAAGCACAACTGCAAGTTGTCAAAACTTTTTCAGATGATATAATAATGTCATTTGGTCTTGATAAATATGCGAAAGCAACCTTAAAAGCAGAAAAACTGCAGCACCAAGAAAACATCAGTTTGGGACAAGAATGTGATATAAAAGAACTTGAGCAAGAGAAAGTATATAGATATTTGGGAATAGATGAAGGATCAACAATAAAACATGAACAAATGTGAATAAAACTTAGTAAGGGATACTTCAGAAGACTTAAATTAATCATGAAAACAGTGTTGACATCTAGGAACAAAATTCAAACTATAAACCATTTTGCTCTTCCTGTCCTAAGTTACAGTTTTGGAGTGACTGACCGACACCAAACACGATGGATAGATTAGACAGGAATACAAGAAGGATGCTTCATGCTCACCAAACGATTTATTAAAATCAGTGCATACCAAGATTATATATTCCCCATTCCGAAGGAGGGATGCGCCTCCTAAGCTTGATTACATGTATAGATCTGCAATTGTGGGACTGCACACATATCTGCTGACCTTACAAGACTGAAACATAGTGAAAGTTTTGAAACATGAGGAGAGCAATTCTAAGATGACTTCTCTGCTTAACCTAGCAGAAGCATATCAGTGTCAAGCAGAAACGTAAATCAAACCAGAAGTAGATAAAAATCAGGCAGCAACTGAATGTGCCAAAAACAAAAGAAAGAATATAAGGTAAAGGACCAGATGAGAAGGCAAGAAATGTGGAAAATACATAAATATAGTTGCAAGTATAGAACACTTCTTTAAGAACCTCATCTTGATCAGGATCAAATGCAGGAATGGTTAAGGAGAAGCAAATTCAAACCAAGAGATGAAAGGTGAATATTGGTGGCCCAAGATAGTGGGCTACGTATACATTGGTTTACAATGTCCACCGAACATGTGGGAGAAACAGACAAATGTAGGTTTTGTAAAAGAGAATTGGAAACAGTTGCATACCTCATTGCTGGTTGTGACATACTAATGGCAGAATGACTGTATACTGAAAGTCATAATAATGTGGCAAGACTGCTGCACTGGGGATTGTGCAAACATTATGGTACTGAAGTGGCTGAAAAACACTGGAAACATGAGTCACAAAGCATCTTAGAGAATTATGAAGTCTACATGAAATGGGATCACCCATTACCAACTGTTCAAAAGATAGATGCTAGAAAACTGGATATAGTGCTCTACGAAAAGAAGACAAAAATAGCGTTGATCATTGAACTCTCCACACCCAGTGACTATGTGTCTCTCTGTAAGCAAGACACTAAAGTCATAAAATATCAGGATCTGCAGGCAGAAATGAGAGCAATGTGGACAAAAGATACTCGGGGAGTTCCAATAGTGGTAGTAGTAGCAACAGGTCTTATAAAAAAGAATTTATAATTGTATTTAGATATGTTACTAATACATGTAACCCAATTCAAATAAAAAAAAAACAGAAAGAGTCATTACTGGGCACATTGCGAGTGCTGCAAAGAGCACTTCAGGCTCACATCAAAAACTGAAACAATACTAATTTCATGAACTTTAATCATACTTTGACTTGAGAATGGGTTCCATCCCCATCATGCTACTAGAAACCCAAAAGACTTGGAGAAATTAAAAAAGGGAGAAACCATGCTATTTTTTCTAAAGCTAAAAAGAGAGCTACAACTTTATATAATTCGAGAAGTCTATCCGAAAAGTATAATATGAGGTAAATCCTTTACATATAGTGGCATTGTTAATGAGCAATTTGAGACTCGGAGAATGGGATTGCATGTTGACCTCAAGCTTTATATATTCGTGGTGCAAGATCTGCAAATGAGATGGTTTTGTTACCAGATAGGTAAAGCACAGATTACCACCATGGATGCTTGGACTTCCCACAACTAAGTAGTATGTCTGCCAGGAAAGCTACAGAAGGACATGTTGTATTCTTTGGCAGGAAAAAAAAGGTTAAGTTATACAGTTAGATAATGATTTATAATGAAAAAGAAATTCCTTAACATATATAAAAGTTCTAATTTTACCTATTAGAAGAGCACACTTAATCAAGCTAGTAAACAACTTAAGGGAACCTTTAGGAAGATCATTTCTGAATATGAATTTAAAATATTTATGAAAACTAAGTCTTAGAACTAAGTCACCAAGTTAAAAAGCAACAGCCATTGAAGTTCAGAGATAGTCTACAATAATACTGCCCATTCTGACCCAGAGGAAATAGATAGTTTCCTAGCAGACAAGCTAAGTGCAACGTTTCCTCAATATACATGAAGACCTGTTTCAGAAATTCCATAGTCCCAGTAATCTACTTTTATTTTCTATGGAACAGTTCCTGCCAGTCTTCCCTAAAGCTAAGAATGCCTCATCCATGGGTCATAACAACATACCAAGTTGCCTGATTATCAGTACTAAATATAGCCTGTCTGAACCCATAATTAAGCTTTTTGATCTAAGTCTCTCCACAGTTACATTCTCAAAGACTAGAAAACAGATGTTTAATGCCATTACACAATGGTGGCCCATCCACAGAGCCTATTAACTATAGAACCATTAGTTTCACTAGCCTTATATGTAAATGTATAAAACATATTGTAACAGAACTCATTAATCTGCACATTGAAGATCTCTTGACCCTGGAGCCTCATCAATCTGGCTTTGTCAAAGGAAGGTCCTCCCTCTTTAATCTCATTATGTTATTTCAGAACATCACTGAAGCAGTGAATAGTGGTTGCACAGTATATGCAGCATATCTAAACCTGGCCAGTGCCTTTGACACTATTCTCAATGAAGGCATTATTGGCACACTTCTAAATATGAATTTAAATTCTTATGTTTTTTCATAGTTTTAGAGGTTCATGGGAGATTACTAGGCTAATGGCCTAAAAGCCCTTACAAGCCTTCCCAATATAACCCAATTTTATCAAATATGTGGCCTTTAGTGGCAAGAGGATGCATTTGTGCCTATTCCTTGAGTATGTAATGTCACAGATTTCCCTTGTCCATAAGGGACATAGGCACTGCCCCAGGTGTGAATTTGTGCTTCTCCTTCAACTGAGCCAAATTACATTTGAAGAGGGCCGGGGAAGGGCTCTGCTTAACTTGAATAGGAAGCCTGTTTCAAAGAATGGGCAATCTTTGAGACACGTATCTGTCTGTCCAGCATGTGGTGTTTGAATCACGGACTGAGTTTAGATCCCTACATTGGGTGACTCTCATGCTCTTTGATATGTAGCAGCTCCATCACGGCTAGATTTGTGAGTGGCTTGTTGGTCAGGCATCGGTCACTCCTTAATTGTTGGTAGGAAACAGAGTAAAGGTATAGGAATTTTACTCTATTCACATAGGATATGCTGTTTACATCCTACATTTTCTTTGTGAGTAACCTCTAAGGTCACTCCAGCTGCTGTAAGTGCTAGTCAAGTACATGCCAAAAAGCTCACTGTACTTGATTACTGGTCTAATAAGAGCTGAGTACAGCAGGAATATAACTTCCTTGGATCTGGATGCCATAGCTTTATTTATAAGTTGTGCCATATAGAAGGATTTCCTCCCCACTGAGGACATATGGTGGTCAAAGTTCAGGCTACTATGTATCTGTGAACGTAGATCTCTCACCTCTGAGTCTACTCTTAGGGGTGTGCTGTTAATGTTGTAATTTTCAGAGATATTTGACTTCCCAAAGGGTATGATAATGCATATTTTCACATTTAGTTTTAGGCCATGGTTCTGGCATTAATCATTTGTCTAATCTAGACCATCCGAAAGGATATCTACATCACTGAGGGATTCAGTGATTGCCCCTAGCTTGCCGTCATTGACAATGTTTATCATCCAGTGGACTTCCACATTACCCTTGACTTCAGAGAAGTATATATCAAACATTAGTGGTAGCAGCACTGAGCCCTGTGCCACTAGTAACTGACCTGTTTCTGGGTATAGATTCACCCACTTTAGCGATATGTATCCTGTCCATGAGCCAATTGGCTATTCATCTGGTGACATAGGGATTTACATCCAATGTTGTGAGTATATTTATATTACTTGTGAGGGGAATTGTGTCAAATGCATTGGCCAGGTTGAGGTAGGTGGTATGTACTGTTTTACCCTCATCCATGGTCTTAGCAACTTTTTTCAAATAAATCAACCAGATTCAATAGGCACCGCCTGCCCTTGACAAAGCCGAATTGGGTCGGGTCCAGTGATTGAAGGTCTTCTGTGTTGTTATTTACCATGTCCAGGATTATTCTTTCCATGGGCTTATATTTAAGACTAGTCAAAATTATCGTTCTGTAATTTTCCAAGTCAGTAGATGGTTGCCCTTTATTCAGAGGGATGACTGTTGCCATCCACCACTCCACTGAGACAAGGCCAGTCCGCAGGTTGTGGTTAGAGATCCTAATGGGCCTCATAAATCCCAATTTAAGCTATTTAAGAGGCAACCTGGAATATTATCAGGCCCCATTAAAGCCATGCTTTTGGCATTAGAGAGCACAGTGCCAACCTATTCTTTGGTGATAATTAGTGGTGGAGTGGTGAAGGGTATTTCTTTGGGTAAAACTGGAACTGATGTGGAGGAGAAATATGAGCTGAATTTGTTGGCCAGCAGATTTCCTATATAGATGATGCCATCTACAACTAACTCTGCACATTGTTGGGTGTTGCCCTTAAGACTGTGGACATAATGTCTTATGGTTATGCTTATCATTGGAGGTTACTTTTATGTCAAAGTCTGCTTTCAGAGACTAGACTAGTCTTCTGATTTGCTTGTTTAGATTAATGAGGGATTTATTGCTCTGTTGTACATATTCCCTCTTACTTCTTGAGAGTATTTTCTTTCTTTTGTTGTACAACCTATTAATGCCAGGAGTCTGCCAGGGTGGCTTATTTTTATGTTTTGACATGCGTTTGTTTTAGTCTGGTACTGACATTTGTATGCATTTGTTTGTATGGCCATACAGGGCTTTTGAGTATACCTCTCCATATGTTTCTGTGTTCATACCTTGCATTTGAATTAAAACGTATCATATTGTTTTTTTGTTTGTTTGTTTCTTTTTGCATTATGCAATGTTTCCTCATTTTGAACTATGCTGTCTGTTGAAGTACTACACATTAGATTATTTTATTTTTGGCATACACAATAAAGTCAGGCCTCTGAAACAAAAGTATCATAATTTGTGCAGTGCTGAGGGAAAAGTGACAGCAGTGTTTGTTTCATGGCAAGACACTCATTTTCTTAATTTTCTTATTAGTGTTTCCATAAATAATTATGTATTACTACTTCTAAGCTTTAGATATTTGCCAGTTGTAAGAATGATAATGAATTCAGCATTAATGGTGCTAATCACTGCAATGGTAAGTTATGACATACAATTTACTTTCTCCACAGTTCCATGATGTGTTAAGCATTACCATTAGAGGAATGAAATGCATACAGTTGAAAAGTTTCCTAAGCCCTCCACCTTTTTTGTATTTTTGTGTGTGTGTTTGTGTTTTAACTTTATTTATTCTCATTCAAATTAAACATTGACATATGTGTGTGTGAAGGTCAAATTGTAACAAAAATGTCATATATGACTCACAGTAGGTCAAGGTCAAATGTTTTATACCCGTCCCCTAAAAATAGGCTAGGTAATGGTACAAGTGATTCTAGAAAGGGGCTGTCATGAGAACTGTATTGATATTTGGTCCGACGTCATGAGCTACTTGATGCAGGTGATCCTGCAGACACTGATCTGCCAATGATGTGGAACCATGACCATCACCTCAAATAACAGGTTCTTCTAGGTGCAGGTGAATGCTGACATATCCTGCATGAAATCTGTTGTGCTTGTTCTCCCTTCTAATTACAGTCCGTTATTGAGAAGCACTTGCAGTCTCATTTCATCTGCCACAACATGTCTGGACAGTACCCCATCCTCTTCCCCTCCTAAGACTGACTCCCACTTGAGTCTGGTAAGTCCTAACCACTGTACAAATTATGGCAGCCACCATACCTCTCAACTGTCCTGAATTCCTCAGTTTTTACCAAGTTTTGTGGTCCAAATAATGGGGTGCTACAATTCCCGAGTGGCACCTCTTCATTTCCGATTTATTCACACTTTTTATTTTTTAACTTTCATAGGTTCATAGGTTGGTACTAGGCTATCAGCCCTAGGGCCTATACAAGCCTAGCCATAACAATTCCCTGGCTATTTCTTCCCACATTATTTACTTTCCTGGACCTCTGTCTAGCAGGGCGACTGATGTGATCCCTGGGGTGAATTTCCTTTCTCTCATCCAATCGTCAAGGTTCCTCTTGAAGAGGTCCAAAGAGGCACTCTGCTTGACATGTATGGGCAATCTATTCCAGAGTCTGGGGAGTCTCTGGGTCAGGAACCTATCCCTCCAGCATGTTTTGTTTATTGTGATGACAAGGTTTAGATCCCTGGAGCGTGTAGCTCTGAGGGATTGGGATTTCTTTAAGTGTAGCATGTCCAACAGCTCTGGGTTTGACATGGCCTTGTATGTTAAGCAGAGATCGCCTCTGAGTAGACGATATGCGACAGAATATAGCTGGAGTTTTTTAAGGTGGTCAGCGTAGGGCATCTGCTTTAGGCCTGTGATTCTTTTAGTGAGGTATTTCTGAGGCCTTTCCAGTTGTTGCAGTTGTCTTGAGAGGTACATACCAAATGGGGCGTTGTATTCTATAATGGGTCTAATGAGGGATGAGTACAGTGGGACAATGACCTCCTTTTTTCTGGATGAAAAGCCCTTCGTGATGTGGTGTGCCACATAGTAGGATTTCCTGACTGTTGTGGCGATGTGGTTATCGAAGGTGAGACCACTGTCCACCTGTGTCCCTAAGTCTCTTTCTGTGTTTAGTGTACTGCCACCTATATGGTAATTCATGGCTACATGTTTTTTCCCAAAGGGGATAACAATACATTTCTTGGCATTGAGCTTGAGCCCATGGCTCTGGCACCAAGCCTCTGTTTCTGTAAGGCCCTTTTGTAGAGTATCCACATCATTTGGGGATTCAATAATGGCTCCCAGTTTGCAGTCATCTGCAAACTTTGTTAGCCAGAGTCCCTTAGTGTTGACCTGTACTTCAGAGAAGTAGATGCCAAACAAGAGCGGCCCCAGGACTGAACCCTGAGGTACTCCACTTGCCACTTGTCTGGAGCTGGATTTGGAGTCGGCTACTTTTACAGTGTGGGTTCTATCAGTAAGCCATTTAGCAACCCATTGGGTGACATAGGGATTAATGCCCAACTTAGTAAGTTTATCTATGATTCCAGAGTGGGGGATGGTGTCAAAGGCCTTGGCAAGGTCTAGATAGGCTGTGTGGACCACCTTACCCTTGTCCATGGCTCTGGAGACTGATTCAAAGAAGTCAATCAGATTCAGGAGACAAGATCGGCCCTTCACAAACCCAAACTGGGTGGGGTCCAGTGTTTGAAGGTTGCCAATGTCTTTGTTTATAAGTTCCATGATAATACACTCCATGGCCTTGCAGATGAGGCTTGTCAAACTGATGGGACGGTAGTTTCCGGGATCCAAGGTGTATCCCCCCTTGTGGATTGGGATAACTGTAGCTCTGCACCACTCAGTGGGCACGAAACCTGAGGTGAGTCTATGATTAAACATGACACTTAGGTGAGGTGCCAGTTCAAGGTTCACGCTTTGTGTGTTGACGTCATGTGCACAATGACGTCAGCACCACCAGCCTGTCAGAATGCTCCGGGCACGTACGTAGCACATATTTCTGGCTCTGGTTCAAATGCTTTTGCGAGCGGGAGTCACCAGAGCAGGAAATGAGTTAGGAGGAGTGTGGGGATTTTATTTAGAAGAAGCTCGCTCTCGCTGTGGGGATTTGAGTTCGCTCACTGTGTCACCAGAGCCTTAAATGAGTTATGAGGAGTGTGGGGATTTTATTTAGATGAAGCTCGCTGTGGTTTGAGTTCACTCACTGTGTTATTTAGAAGAAGAGAAGACAATTGAGTTAGGAGGAGTTTGCTCGACTTTTATTTACAGGTAAGGGTGTGTGTGTGTGTGTGTGTGTGTGTGTGTGTGTGTGGTGGAAAGAAACCTCAGTACTCCTGTCAGCCTTGACCTACCACTCTTAGGGAGTAGGATCAGTTTAGTAATTAGTGAAGTTTCTCACCTTGCAGCATAATGCTGTAGTAAAAGACTCTGTGTAGTACATAACATCACAAAAGGCAGTATAAAATATTTTATGGTAGCATCATCACTCAGTGTACTGATTAAAAAAATAGAAGAGAAACATCATTAGGTGCCAAGAGGAAATGCGAGTTCAATGCAAGAAAGAGCTGCTTTACAAGTGATAATCCTCATTGGCTATGTGTTCAGTATAAAAGGAGCGATTTGTGTTATTTTTCCATCATATGTGGAAGAAGAGCGGGGACATTATTTTGTGACACTTTGTGAGACTTTTCTGCTCTACTCTCAATATTGTGCTTTGAGGGACTTATTCTATTTTGGATGCTTCATTTTTATATTAATATCGAAGTACTGTCCTACTAGTTACTCAATATCATTGCTTTAGGTATGGACAATTCACATTACAATAAGTGGACAGCTTTTGGACTATACATATCATTTATGCTTAGGTAAAATATTTTTTTAGCAACAAGTCAGCTATTTAAATAATAATTGGATTTTGAAATTGCATTATTTTGTTTGAACTTAGGTGTGTACAAATATGCCTCTTTTGCTTTTTGGGGGCTGCTAACAAAAGCTTTTTGCTTACAACCACTGTTTTATATCTACATTTTTGCTATTATCCACTAGGAAATAAGAAAGTTTTTGATATCTGTTTGGTCTTATAAGCGGATACATTTTTTGTAGGTAATTCTGTTTTCCATAATGGATTCCTTGATGCCTGGTTATTCAGGATTTTACTTTTTATGATAATAGACTGACTTTATATTCCTATCAATATATTCTAGTATGATTGTATATATTTAAATGGACATGTTTGTTATGTCACTACACATTCTTGATTTATAGTTGCCACTCAACTAATTTTGTAGTGTGTTTTCACCGAGCCTCCTCGAGCTATACCTATTTTTGGTTATTATTACTCTTTATTTGGGATGCCATTCATTTATGGTGATTCTAATGTTTTGCTCTTGAGATTAACCTCACCATTATTGTCCTGATTTGGACGTGGCTTGTGACCATATTTATATCTTATTGCATTTATAATGCAGGGTGGTTGGTCTAACTGCCATTATTGTCCATTTTACCAACAAACAGGATGTGGTGTTTGTTTTTTTTGAATATATTTTTAATATATTTTGTTCTTTAATATATTCTGTTTTTTACTATGGACCTTAAAAGTATTCTCTCTGGTCTGTCTTCTGACAGGGAGGACTTGGCAGTATTTGGTATTGGGACATCTTCTCATAGTTCAAATGACCATAATACTGGTAATTCATCACAATGTTGTGAAAAAATTTTTCAGGACCTCAACAAAAATATGAGGATGCTTAGATCTTTTGTATGGCATTTCAAGCTATTTAAAGCTTATTTGACCAAAGGTATAACTACGAGGGGCTTGAGGGTTAAAATTCAACCCTTGGTAGCAGATCCTGATGATATTTTGTTGAATGAGTGGCATTCTATTCAACAGGAATGTTCTTTAAAATTTGTTGAATCACTTTCTAAATATTATACTAGAATTATTGACAAGGAATCTCCTAGGGTTTTCAAACTTGTTGCAGATTGTGAGGGATATAAGCATGACAGTTCATTTCCAGGTCTACTATCCAAGCTTAGTTCTGACCTCCTCACTTTTGAAGCACAGTTGAAAGATAGAAAATTGAAAAAATGTATTCGTGATCAATCTGATTACGAAAGAGGGCAACCCTTTACCCTTTAAACAAACTAAATATGTTAAGTTTGGGAAATCACTTAATACTGATAACCCTTATAGGCCAAGATCTATTTTAAAAAAACACTATGCTCATGATACTTATTCTGATACTACTGATGCAGATATCTCTTCTGGCACTGATATTGATACATTGCACACCATGGATTCCCCTCACCCAAACGTAATAATCTTGGGATCCCTTTAGGTCATGCAGGAAGGGGAGGAGGAGGGGTGGCAGAAAACACAGCAAAAGTCACAAGCTTACAGAATTTAATGGAAATGCTTACGAACAAATAAATACTATCACTCATGATAATGTATGTAAAATTTCCGATATTGTTTTAACTGAACAACAAACTACTCTTCTCAATAAAGGACTTTCATTTATACCTGTTTTTTTTTTTTGTTTCAGAGGATACTTTTGCTCAGGATATAGTAAGCTTTTGTAGATTGATTAATCTCAAGTTATTTTTTCAGGGTGATCAATCACTTGGTTCAAGAACTGATGGTTTTAGATACCATCCTTCATCTTTCATGCCTCCGATGCATCCATCAGTCAGCTTATTTTAGCATAGTATTCTTAAAGAACTACATTTTAGCTCCAATACAGGATCACTTTTGCCAAACAACATGTCTAAATTTGAGATGGCATGTTTGGAGGAGCTTGTTAATAACAAACAAGCAGTAATTATTAAAGCTGACAAAGGAGGAGCTGTTGTGGTAATGAACTGGACTGATTATGACAAAGAAGCACATAGACAGCTTGATGATGCCAGGTACTACACTAGGATGCCTCTTGACCCAAATTCTATGTTTAAACAGCAAATTGATATATTTTTAAATTCGGCTGTAGAAAATGGAAGCATTACATCTAATACTTTGAAACATCTTATCATTTCTGATCCAGTCAGGCAATATATTTACTTTTTACCAAAAATTCATAAAGATGTTTTAAATCCACCGGGTAGACCTATTGTAGTGGGAACTGGCTCTCTTACTGAGCCTTTGTCGGAGTATTTGACAAAACATCTCAAACCTTTACTTTCATGGGTCAGATCCAGGATACAGGATACCACACAGTTTCTCAGCATAATTAATGACATGCAGATTGAAAAAGATTGGTGGCTTTGCACTCTTGATGTGAGTTCATTATACACCAACATACCTCATTGGGCAGGCTTGGATGCTATTGGATATTGGTTGGAAAAATCTAATATGTACAAACCTGGCTTTAATACATTTTTGATCATTTTAACAGAACATGTGTTAACCAAGAATGTGTTCTTCTATGACAGACAGTGTAACTTACAAACCAAGGGTAGTGCTATGGGGGCTTCGTTTGCCCCTATTTATGCCGATTTATACATGGCATACATTGAAGATCAGATCATTTATGATAATACGCATAATTTATACCAACCTGAAATTGATATCTGGCGTAGGTATTTGGATGACTGCTGGATGGTGTGGAGGGCTGATACTGAATATCTACATGAATTTGTTGAATACCTCAATGACAATAAATGGGGGTTGCATTTTACAATTAATTATGACCAAAATGTTATTACTTTTTTGGATGTTAAGATCACAAGAAATCTTGATAACTCCCTAAATACTGAGGTATTCAGAAAATTTCCTCAATATAACACCTTACTCCACGCATCCAGCTTTCATCCAAAACATATTGCCAGGAATATTCCTAAGTCTCAGTTTATTCGCATGAGGCGTAATTGCTCAAATGATAATACTTTTCATTTATATAGCTAGGATTTAGTACAGAGGTTTAACAACAGGGGATACAAATCAGGTCGTCACAATTGCCAAAAGGTATGCATCACAACTGACCAGAGATGATTTGCTTACATATAAACAAAAACCAGGTCATTCTTCTTTCTCTTCTACTCCATTGAGATTTACTACCACCTATGGAAGGAATATTGGTCAATTTATTAATATCATTAAAAACAATTGGAATATTTTGTCTGCTGATCCTGCATTATCTTCTGTTATACCAAAAAATTGTTCTTTTTCTTTTAGGAAAGGTAAAAACCTAGGTACCTATTTCAATCATTACAAACACCATTCACAGTCTATGCTGTTACAGATTACACAAACCACTTTGCTTGGGGATAAACTTATTGGATGTGTGCCTTGTGGCCATTGTAATAACTGTAAACATGTTTTGAAGACCAAAGAGTTTTCAAGTAGCAACTGTAGCACTGTATATGATATAAAATTCTTTGCTAACTGCAGTAGTGATTGGATAATTTATATGGCATGCTGCAGTTGCCACTGTTTTTATGTAGGACAAACATCGAGGCCATTTAAGTTACGTATCTCTGAGCATCTCAGTGATATAAAATGTAAAAAATCCAGCAATGCACTTTATAAACATACATTAAAACATTCCACAGCAAGGTTTCATTTTTTTGTCATAGAAAAAAAAAATTTAGGTGACCGTACAGTAAAATCTGGTTGGCATAAGAAATTAGATATTAAAGAGAAAAAATAGAGAATTAAGTTGGGTGCTCTTTTTTATCCAGGACTTAATGGACATCTTTGAATGTTTTACTTATTCATGAGTTCACCAATCATGTCTAAAGGTTTTTGCTTCTAATTAACATTTTTGTATTAAAGGACTTCTTTTTGTTTTTTGTTTTGTCACACTGAAGAAGGCTAAGCTAACTCTATGCCGAAACCGGTCTGTGAGATTGAAGTCTGAATGATGTTTGACTAATAAACTACTTTTTCACAGCCATCCAGTTGCTGGCTTTATTATTATTTTTCTGGGAACCTTTTCTGGCCGTGCAATTTTCTCCGTGCAGGGGACTGTTCTTTGCTATGTGTTCAGTATCTCATAAGAGTAACTAGTAAGTATTAAAAAATATTATGTACTCAGTTACAGTGAACAGCACATTAGCTTGATGGTCACAGAGATAAATTAGCATTCAAAATCCTGTTTAGCAAAGTACTTTAGCTATGGTAATTTTGAGTGACAGAAACACAAAGTGAAGAGTGAATACAGCCAGCAAAAACTGCTCTAATTTGATATTAAGATGTGGCATCAGTTAGCATCTACTGGTGTGTAAACAAACCTTTTCAAGTCCAGTATAGTGCATAGCTTCCAGTCTCAGAATTCCAATAGTATATAGTTAAGTGGTATAAAATGTGTGAGAAATGCCAAAAATGAGGCATAGCAGCTTTTTATGTAGTTCACAAGTTGGTGTAAATCTGTTTCCTCGCCACCACCACTTGTGAGCTTTGCCCAGGTTTTTTTGTGCTAAGAGGTTGAGAGCTATGGTGAGAAATGAATTCACTAAATGATAGCCATTAAGTTTCAGTCTTCCTTTTTTTTTAGAAAGCTGCTAATTTGGCATAGTAATATTTTTATTCTAGCAACTTTACAAATTTATACAAGAAATAATTTAAAATAAAACCCCATAATTAGGTGCACATGCAGAGTCTCTATAGCCAAGCAAGGTTGTATTGAACTAATGTTTGCACCATCATGAATATATTCTCAATAATAAGGCAAAAGCATTTTGTTAGTCCTTCCCTACCACTTTCTTGTATACATAAAACTATCATTTGCCATTCAACAGTAAAGACACTTAAATGCTTAGCCAACAAAACATCCTTGAGACTTCAGTACTTCAAGGTTAAATTACTGCATTTCTACCATGGATGCACAATCACTAAATGATGCCAAAATAAATTAGTCTCTCAGTGATCACGTTGCACACACACCGCTACTGTAATGAATTTGCATTTACAAATGACAATTACATTACTTATTAACTCTTTGTAATATGCCCATCATATCAATAAAGCAAATATTTCTTTAAGTAACCTTAATAGTCTTACATCATTTTTAACTGATTCATATTAACTTGAAGTATTTCTATTATTTTGCTTACTTTCAAAAGTCTGTGCTTTCCCCCTAACTCGGGTAATCACAAGTTAATACAGTGGTGTTAAACTTATTCACATTTTGTATACAATTAGGCCCTTTTGCACACATCCCTATGAATTGCAGTAATACATGAATGAGCAAGGTAAATTATCCCCATAACCAAGCCTCTGACAGTGGTGACTGTGACCTTAGGTTCATATGAACCTGCTGGGGATAGCAATGGAGTCCATAGCAATCCACAGCAATTCCCAGAATGCTGAAGGAATGTGAGGATAACCAAAATATTCTCTAAGATGACGTTATTTAGAAAAGGTAAAATGGATTCATATGAATATGAGTTTGCATGACCATGAAGCATAACGTTTGCCCATCCAACATCATAAGCACACCTTGTCACCTCAAAGCACTTAACATTTACTAAAAATTGTCAATGACACACAAAGGAATACTTGGTTCTGAACCCCCCCTCCCAAAAAAAAACACATTATAATACTGATACTATACTGCATGAGCAATGTATAAAGAAATTATTCCTTCCTGACATTCAGGTTTAACACTGCAATGGTAGCAAAAGCAAGACACAGCAGCAGTAACAGATGTCAGACTAAAACTGATGATTTCATTACTTACTTTTATCCACCATATAAATGAAATATGAATGTATGCCTTTAAAAAAAACATGGAGGTAACAAACTTTTTGGTTAAACCAAGCTTACTAGTAACAACAATTCCTGATCTCATGCTCCTGCTAATTAACTGGGTTTAGTTAGGGTGAGGTCACACCTTAGAGGAAGTGGTTCTTGACCTGTGAACCACAAACCTACTCATACTTTCTTCTTTTTGGTACTGGCACCTCTGATGATGGCAACACATGTGAAGGAACAAGACCGCACTTCGAGTTGGTCTGACAAGAAAACCAAATTTATGTTCTACCTTCTGAGTTATTTATACCTGGATAAGATTCAAATGTGCATTTGGGGTCTAACTAGAAATTATTGCCATCTGACAGGAGTTGGGTGAGCACCTGTCATCCCAGACAGGGATTACCTGCTCTGGCTCCCAGTGCAGACACAGGTACGATGCCCTACAGAAGTGTAGGCCTGACCAGCTGATTGAGTGGCTAGATCAGGTGACAGTATGAAGGCCAGAGTTCTAAAACAGATATTTAAGGCCTATTTATTTATTTATTTTGGTCATATAAAACATGGGCTTAAAAAATAAAGGATACGAATGCTGCACAAGTGAAGGGATTTGCTAGAAAAATATATGTAACTGCAAATAGATATCTATAATGCTGTTGTAATAATACACAATAAAGCATAAACATATCTGAGCACATTACTACATCTCTCTCTCTCTATATATATATATATATATATATATATATATATATATATATATATATATATATATATACACACATTAAATGCTTATGTGATAATTTTGTGTATAAATAAAAAATGTGTATTTAAACTACAAATGTACATCTATCAGCACGAGTGCACTTAAAATTAAATTTCTCATGTATATAATATCTTATTTATACACAAACAAAACAAAATGTACATTGCCTCGTAATTTCATTTACAGTAGGTATTATAGTAGTTAACTATATGCAGACCATTTTTATAAATAAGTTATTTTGTTTGTATAGGCCAGAATGTATTTACTAGTTTGAAAACTGTAAAAGACAGTCAATTCTTCAACAATATTAACTATACAAACAAATGGCTGAACTTTGGCATTACCCCCATAGTCTGACTGGAGGTTGGGGGTAGGGGGAAGCTGCAATATTAAGTGAATGACCAGCACACAGTTTAGTGAGACATGACCTGCTGTATTACTTGACATACACTATTAAAAAATCTGGTTATATGTTTGCTGTTATTAAGCAGAAAAATATCAAAGTATACTTTGTGAAGTATACATACTGCACCATCTGTAACAGTAAATATTTTGTTTAATGAAGGCTGAATTGAAATGAAAGGAAGTGAAAATATCCTTTCAATTGCTATATTTCTATGTGTGTGTGAACAGCTTCTGCCTCTGCCTGAAGAAAATTCCCAAATGTTACATAAAAATGAAAGGTAGGTATGAAACCATAACAGATGAAAGACAAACCTACCTTGAAAGTATATAGCAAATTTCCAGACATCCCCTTCCCAAGCAGACAGGCTGTGCACAGATATAAATGTGTATCAGTATGAAAGAAGATGCACTTCTATTATTTCAACTTGCATTAAAAGTAGTATTAGCATAGTATGAGAATTCAGATGTGAGTAAATGTTTAAAGAAATAAAACAGGTATACAGTGATTACCGAAATGCTTTGCAGTGGCTTGTAGACATATTAGAAATGTTAAGGAAAAAAGATAAGAGACAGGTAAACATCAGTGGTGTTATGTATTCTCATCTAACCAAAGAGGAAATCAACTACAAAAGTACTCAGCAGCGTAGGAGAATTACCAGATTTGTTGAGGGTGCTGGCAGGTACGTATAAAGCCCTTGCCATTAAAAAAAAAGAAATGTCAAGTAATAAATGCTGGTTTCTGTATTTAAGTGATTTCATTAATATGTGTATATATATATATATATATATATATATATATATATATATATATATATATATATATATATTATTTTACATTTGGTAATCGGGAAAGTCCGACTGGACAAAGGTCCATTTTCAGCAGAGGTCCGGGGAGAAAAGCTCCAAGCAAATGAACATTCTAATAATATACAGATATATATATATATACATACATACACATACACTGTATATCTATCTATCTATATATATATATATATATATATATATATATATATATATATATATATATATATATGTGTGTGTATTTATACTGTGTGTGTGTTTGTGTGTGTGTGTGTGTGTGTGCGTGTGTATATATATATTTATATATATAAAACTGAAAACTTATTTATATATGTAACTGCAAAAGTATGTATAACTGCAAAAGTATTTATAAAGAATAGTAACAGAAGGACTAAAATGATTGCAATATAGTATTTCAATTAAATCAAAAAGAAATTTCAAGCAACCTTAGCATATATAGCTGCAAGAGTACTTATAAAGAACAATTGAAGTTCTTTCAGCACAGTATTTCAACCAAAGCCATATCCGGCAGAAATTTGAAATGCGTTAAAATTTCTTTTGCTGCTATCAGTAGACTACCAATGCAAACACCACCAAGACTTGATAGTAATACATTTGTTGTTTCTCTGTATACATAAGCATTTCAAATACATTTTGTTTTAGTTCAATAAAGATTTAGTAAAAACAAAAACGATTGGTAGCAACTTAAATATTACGTAAAATTATGTGTGAATTTATTGTGTATTTCTTCTCTGTCTCTCCCCCACACACTTTTTCTCTCTTTTTCTTATATTAATTATGCATTCTTTATCCCTCTATATATTTTCTCTCTCTCCCATTTCTATTATTTTTTTCAGATCCATATTCCTCAGGAACAACCCAGTTGTGTGCCTCTCAGGTTAGGGAACTTTCACTCTTTGCTTATCCATTGTCATCCTCAAAGATTTGGGGTGGTAGCACGTATCCTGTAGGTTCTCTGGCATGTGGCAGTTTGACAAGCCTCAGGGAACAGGGGCTTTGGGGAGATGGTTAAGGACATGGTGGACCTGGTCATGGACAGATCTTTCAGCCAATAGAGGCATCTCTTCAGCCAGTAGAACATTCAGTGCCCCAGTCAACAGTGACCACCACAATACCACAGGCCCCTGCCCCTTCAGCATCAGACAGCAGAAACATTTGAGGCCTAGTGGACCAGGGATATTTGTTGGGCTGCAATTCTTTTCACCCTTTCCTTCCTTTATTCTCTGCCATACACCTTCTTACCTACTTCCCATCCACTCTACCCTCTTACATAAAAAAAAAAAATAGGTGGTTCTATCTCCTGACAAAAACGTATTGCCCCTCGTCTCCCACCTACACCAGCACGACCCTCCTGATATTTTTCTTCTGTGTTCACCTCTTTGTTACAGCCTTTCTTTTTCAGTATTTCCTATCTCCTCCTTTCCATTCTTTTAAGAAACCCATCTATATAAAACATATTCAACTTCTTTTTTTTAATATTAATAATAAAATCTGCACTGTCCCATGCTTCTCTTAAGTCTTTCAAGCATGACTGTGTATAGCCACAATATGCGAGTATATACAAAGTTGTGCAAAGCCTAAGTCTTTCACTTAGACTTTCACATATACGTAAGGATTCACTTCAGTTACTTTGCACTTCTGCCATCTGTATACCTTCATGTTTATTTAGTGAGAATAACCTGTACTTATTGTATTTGCATATATATGTAATAGTACTCTTCATGGATAACTGCTACCAAAGTGTGAAACCTGTGACTGTGAATACCACTCAAAGTTTTCCACACTGACAGCAGTGCTTTATGTTTGCAATTCTTTTGCACTGGACTTCTTTTGAATGGTGTTACTCCATTTTCCAATAAGCATACACTGATGAACAACATCTTTTGCATTTTAGAATACTAATTTGTATTTTATATAATTTACTTTATTAACCTCATCTTAAAAGAATAGCTAAACATTTAATATAGCAACTCACAGACTTTACAAAATATCAAAACGGTCTTACCTCTACCAGTTTTCACAAGCTGTTGACTAAGAGGCAGGCACACCTCTCTTCAGTGCATGGTATAATGATTGATTGCAAGAATAGTTTTTAAATAAACAACTCTATAAGGACTAGAGTGAATTTCTTGTGTAGATAGATGAAAGGTTGTCACACTGGTTTGCCCATGTACTGAAGTATACATTAGAGAGAATGTGAGAAAACTTATGTCAAGGAGTTTGGAACACTTAAATGACATAAAAAACAAAATGGATGCTGGTGTTTTTGTTATATGCTTCCAATGGTGCAACTTCAACATTTACAGTGATGTCTGAAACAATCAATCAAACAAACAAATAAATAACAAACAAATAGACAAGCAAACACAAATCAAGACCTTCAAATGGTCAGTAGAAAAAAACTGTATGAAAAAGAGTGGAACATATTATTGTTGTTACTATTATTGTTTTAATTATTATTTATTAAATGGCATATTACTTCAGAAATAACCTATGTATAAGTAACCATGCAAACATCCATTAGACAACTAATAATACACACCAGGCTGGATAGAATTGGCAGATGCTAGACCATCAAGAAGTGTTCTGAGGCACAATATCACAAACAGAGGATGTCATTACTTTTGCCAGGCCAAGTACACATCCATATTGGCACAATGGGGGCTACATATGTTCTTGGAAAATGGGCTACCAGAGACATTTCTGTGTAAATAATAATTATTAAAATGACTATGCAGTGCATTTGAACAAACTTATTCCTTTCTTTCAGTTGCATTCACCTAGCAGTTAGTGCAAATGATTAAGGTGAAGCTCTTTCCTGTGATATTGGGTTTGATTTCCTTAGCGTTGATGTGAGGGTCAGGGTGAGGGTTTAATGACTATTTCTCCTCCTCTATCCAAAAGTTATTGAACAATTTCCCCACTACTACTACAAATACCCCCAAAACACAAAAATGTCACTGTAAGACCAACACCCAATTCTCTCTCAAATCAATTCCAACTGACCTAATTTGTAAATACCTTGCCAGATTGAAACCCACCACTCTCGCAGCTGATAAACTCCCCACTGATTACCTCAGAATCGCTGCCTCTGTCATTGCCTACCCTATTTCCATACTCATCAACAGATCCATAGCTGAACACACTGTCCCCTCTCTCTGGAAAATTTCTTATGTCATCCCCCTACACAAAGGTGGATCATCGACAGAACTTAGTAATTATCCCCCCACAGCTATACTATCTCCCCTATCAAAAATCTTAGAAAAATGTGTACATACCCAACTACTGAATCATCTTCTTCAATATAACCGGATAGCAAATTCCCAACATGGATTTCGGCCAAACTATAGTACCACCTCTGCCCTTATATCTTGTACTGACCATGTCAACCAACAAAGAAATCTCGGTAACTTAGTATCTGTTGTCTTCCTAGACCTGTCAAAGGCATTTGACATGGTATCCCACTGCAAATTACTACTAACTCTCTCTGAGCTCAATCTGGATAACTCCTCTCTACTGTGTTTTAACAATTATCTGCCCCTTCAGCAACAAGCTGTTAAATGGCATAACTCTCTCTCCCCCCTCTCCTCCCAGTGGGACAAGGTGTTCCGCAAGGATCCATTCTTGGTCCCTTACTATTTTCCATCTTTACCAATAACCTCCCCTCGGCTACCCAACAAACTAATATAGTACAGTATGCTAATGACACCACCCTTATTTGCTCAGCCCCCTCTCTAAAATAACTCCAAGACAGAACCCAGGAAGCCTTCACTACTATAGCAAAATGGCTGCATTCCTCCCAGCTCATACTAAACACATCTAAGACCCAACTCATTATCTTCCACCCATCCAAAACGTTCACCCCTACCTCACCATTCTCAATAACATCCTCCAATAATAACCTTATCACATCAGTAATCCAAGCCATGCTACTTGGTGTAACTATTGACCAAAACCTAAAATTTGACAAACATATAGCACTAACAATTGCCAAAGTTCATAAAAAAAACTAGGTTCACTCAACCGTTGCAAGAACTTCCTCACACATGAATCCCGAATATCTATCTCTTGTACCCATCCACTCTCCACCTTACTATACGCTTCCAAAGTTCTACCTAACCTAAACAAATCTGACCTTCTGAAACTATCTACCTGCTACAATACAATCTCAAAATTTGCAACCAGTGCTAAGTTTTGTTCTCATCACTGCTTTTCCATAAAACAACTAGGATGGTTAGAACTCCCTAAACTACTAAAATACAATCAACTTCTCCTGACCCATCAACTGCTATACAAACCAAATAAAATACCTGCCTTCTCTGGTCTGCTCACCTTCCATAATACTGCGTTTCAACTAAGATCTTCCAATACCACCCCTACTGACTGGTACCAACTGCTTACATAGCTCAGGCCACTCTCTTTACTACTATGCAGTTGCTAAGGCCTGGAACTCACTACCCCCTGACATTAGATGTCTAAATAGTAAATATACTTTCAAATCCCTACTAAAAGATCTCCTAATCAAAACTTGGATATGTTCCTGTACAAAACCAGACTAATTTCACCTGTTCCTGACTTTCAACATCCCTAGATCACAGGTGTACTGTGTAGTTTCACTTAGTGCACAGTACTGTGAAACAGGCATTTAGGCCACCTTAATAGTTATGATTTCTAATTTATGACCCTGCTTGTCTATGGAAACTTCTTTTTGAATTTATGATCAAGCAATTCTATATTTGTTGTATAATATCTTGTTTAATTGTTTCTCAATATTCTAACCACTGTATGCTGCATTAATTGTAAAACTCTGGTTTTTACTCTTTTTATATGTTATTTGCCCTTTGCACAAAATAGCTATGTTTATATATTTTTTTTAATTATTCTTATTAATTTTTATAATTTGTTACTATGTATTTGGAGCTTTTCTCCTCAGGCCTCCGCTGAAAAAGGTCACCTTGTGTCCAGTCAGACTAACCCAGTAAACAAATGGAAAATAAATAAATAAATAGATAAATATGATTATTTTATATATAAAGGGAGGTAGATAACTGATATATTAATCATAAAGAGATTTTAGAGCCAGAAAGGTTGCACAACTGAAGCAATGGGACTTACATAAGATGATTTTTATAAAGGCTGGGAAAATAAGCTTTTGCCAGTTAAGATCTTTAGCTTACTGAACAGGAGGAAAAGTTATTTATTTATTTTATTTTATTTTAATTTTGTTTACCGGGAAGGTCCGACTGGACGAGGTCCGTTTACAGCGGAGGCCCGGGGAGAAAAGCTCCAGTTACATTAATACAACACATTACAGAAATAAACATGTAATACAATAGGTAGGAAGTAGTTTCTATTAAACTAGAAATTTCTAGACAGGATTCAAAAAAGTGATTAAAACAGTAGACAATTGCAATCAAAAAATATTTACATATTTACATTTGGTTTGCAAAGAGCAACAGTCAAATTTTAACAGGTACATCTTTTCCCTGGAAGCATCTTTATTAGGGCATTAAAGGATAGATAGGAGATGATTGTAGAGGAAGACATATTATGGGCTATGTAATACATGGACATAGCCAAGAACTAGTAAGATGGGCCTTAAGGGAGTTTTTGAATAGAGTGATGTTAGCTGCAGAAGTCACAGATGGGGGGAGATTATTCCAGTTTTTGACTATAGTGTGTGAAAAGAGAGATTTGCCGGCTGTATTATTTGCTGGGGTGATAGTGAGGAGGGATTTGTTGGCTGTGCAGAGTTGACGACTTGGAGTGTGGCTGGTCAGTAGATGTGTTAGAGCGGGAATTTTGTCAGGTTGTTTTAGGATGTTGTAGGCTGTAACAAGTTGGTGATATAGTAGCAACTGTGGCAGTTCGAGCCATTGAAGTTGTCTGAGAGGTGTGCAGTGATGGGTTCTAAATGTGGAGTTTTTGGCAAACTTGGCAATTCTGTTATAACAGAACTCAAGTTTGTCTAGGTCATATTTCCTAATGTGAGTAAGAATTGGGGCAGCATACAGTAGTGTAGATAGGAGATGGGTTTGAGCTAGGGTGATTTTAGCATGATTAGTAAGAAAGTTCTTTTGCCTGTATAAGGAGCCCATTTTTTTGTGCACTTTGTTTATTGTTTGTGAGATATGGATGTTAAAGTGGAGGTTGTTGTCTATTTCAATGCCAAGGAGCTTGGTGTGGAGAGAGGGAGAGATGATAGTACCATTATCAGAGGAGATGGAGAAGGAGGCTGGAGTTGTTTTTGATTTGTTTGGGGTAAAACGTAGTAGTTTGGTTTTGTTAGGGTTTAAGATAAGTTGAATGTTAGTGTTCCATCTTTCTACCGAGGTGAAGGACTCTTGGGTGAGATGCTGTAGGGAGGTCAGGGATGGTGCTAAACATATAAGGGTGGAATCATCTGCGTATTGGATTAGTGAGGCATGCATGGTAGATGTGTGTAGGTTATTGGCAAAAATTGAGAAGAGAAGAGGTCCTAGTATAGAGCCTTGGGGTACACCAATGGAGGTTGGGAGTAGAGGTGATAAAGCTCCTTGCCACCGGACAGCTTGTTGTCGTTCTGATAGGTAACTTTTAAACCAAGCAATAGTGTTTGGGGTGAAGGCTAGGGAGGTGAGGGTGTCTATCAGTATGGAGTGAGAGACCATGTCAAATGCTTTGGAGAGGTCCAGGAATATGATTGATACATATCTGTTGTTATTGCTATGTTGGTTAACTAGGTCTGTGAAGGAGAGAAGGGCGGTGGTAGTACTATGGTGTGGGCGGAAGCCATGTTGTGTGGGTGAGAGGAGATTGTTTAAGTTTAGGAAGTGCATGACTTGAGAGTGTATACATTTTTCTAGTATCTTAGATAAAGGTGACAGAATAGCGATGGGTCAGTAGTTTGAGAAATCATAGGAGGTTCCCCCCTTATGAAGGGGAATGATACAGGAGACCTTCCACAGATGAGGGATATATGACTCCTGTATAGAGCGGTTGATAAGGATTGAGACTGGGTAGGCTATGGAGTTGGCTGCCATTTTTAGGAAATGTGCTGGTAGCCCATCTGCTGCAAGGGTAGTGAGTTTTAGTTTTGAGAGATGTTTCTTTATTGTAGAGGTTGGGATAGGTGATAAGGTAAGAGGAGCTGAGTTATAAGGTGCTGTAGGTATGGGTTTGTAGCTATTTTTGGCTAATTGAGTGGATAGTGAGTTAATGGATTCGGTAAAATGTTGGTTGAATTTTGAGGCTATTTCAGTAGCTGTATCTGTGTTGGTTGAGGTGGGAGAAGGTGTGGTGTTTTTTCCTGGTTTTAGTAGGGAGTTAATTGCATACCAGAACTTTTGTGGGTTGTTGGAGTATTTGTTTTGGATATTTATGTAGTAGTTTTGTTTATCAAGCTTGATTTGCTGTTTAGCCTGGTTTCTAAGATGTTGATATTTTTGTTTAGAAAGACTAGTGTTGTCTTTCTTCCAGGCTTTCCATGCCTTGTCTCTAGATTTTAATAGGGCTCTAGTGGGATTAGTAAGCCAAGGAGCTGAGTGGACTTTAGCTCTAATTGTTCTTATGGGTGCTATTTGGTCAAGGGCCTTGATGAAAGTATTATTAAAATAGTCCACTGCAAGGTCCAAGTTCAGGGTAAGTAGAGGTTTCCAGTTGCAATTTTGTAATACAGTGTTGTGATCTAGAGGGTTAACCTTGTGTTCATTTCTGATTTGTTTAAAGACAGTAGGTTTGGGTATGTTAGCATGTCTGCGTAGGAAGAATGTTGGGAGATGGTCACTAAGGCTGTCTGGTAGACAGCCTGTGTAATAGTTTTGTTCTGGGTAGTTCACTAATGTCCAATCTAATAAGGATTTTTACTATCTTTGTTGCCAGACTATGTGGGTTAGCTTGTACTTACCTACCTTCAAAACTGGTGATTCTATATCTCAACATGGTCTTAGAAGGTATGCATTTTATAGGTACTTTGTAATACTAGGGAATGGTGGTGTGGGATTTTTATATTGTCCTGCAACAGTGCACTGTTAGGACATGTCCTATGTGGCAGATCTAGTGGGGTGTATAGAACCAGCTCTCACTAGACCATACTATATACTACATTTAGGGTGATAGCATCCAGCTTACTCACGCCCTCTCCCCAGCTCTTCAACTGAATAAAAAAAAAAAAAAAGAACTTCAGTTGGACTGAGACTGTAGGAAGCCATTGGTCCATTGGCTTCCTTACAGTCAAAGCCATGCAAATCTTTCTTTAACTATGTCAATAAGTTAAGAGCTAATGCCTAACAGTGTTCACTGCTAGTCCACAATAATACTACACTATCTGACGCAAAGGATACAGCTAACATCTTAGCTAACAAATTTAGTGCAACTTTTGCTCCACCCACAGTTACAGCTATCCCACAAGTTCCACAATGCCAGCCATCCCCTTTAATTACTATGGAAAAATTTCTCTCAGCCCTTTCAAAAACTAAGAATATTTCATGCATGGTCCCTGACAACATACCAGGTTTCCTGATTATCAGTAACAAATATGACCTTTCTGAACCCTTATTTAAACTCTTTAATGTAAGCTTGTCTCCTGGTTACATTGCTGAAGCCTGGAAAACAGCTATTGTAATGCCATTACAAAAGAGTGGCCCAACCACGGACCCTGGTAACTATAGACCCATTAGTCTCACTAGCCTCATATGTAAAGCTATGGAGCACATTATCTCCGACTTCATTAATCTGGACATTAAAAATCTCTTAACCCTAGACCTTCATCAGATTGGCTTCAGCAAAGAAAGGTCCCGTCTTTGTAACCTCATTACTTTCTTTGAGAAAGTAAACAGTAATTGAAGCAGTGATAATAGCTATGCAATACATACAGCATATCTGGCATTCTTGAATATAAATCCTTATATTGTGCAATGGATAACTAAATGTCTGACAGAACCCATGTGGTTAGAGTAGCAGGTACTGCTTCTGAAAGCAAAACAGTTACCAGTGGTGTGCACAGGGCTCAGTTTTGTATTGTCTGCTATATGATATATGTTTCTCAGACCTTCAGGCAAGCATTACTGGCCTATGATTAACTAAGTTTGCAGATGACTGTAAATTGGGTGTTGCTATTCTAACTTCAGAAGACTCACAATTGTTCCAACATAGCTTAGACCATGTTAACAATTAGTGCAAAGAAAATGACCTCAAATTAAATGTAAAAAAATGTAGCATAGTTCATTTTAGTAAGCAGAACCATTTCACTTACCTAATAAAAGATGCACCCCTCCAATCAGATTGCTGATAATCCCTTATCATTTTACCAGCATGTCTCCACATCTAATTTCCAAAGGCATCTCCACTAGATCCAAAAATGTCTTAGTTCCACTCTAGTTTTATCTTATCAGACCCATTATTGAATATAATACACCTTTTAGTATTTATTTTTCTAAACATATCACACAACTTGAGAGACTTCAGAGATTCATAACTAAAAGATCAGTGGTCTCAAAAATCTTAGTTATCAGGAGAGACTGGCAGCCCTTTCTCTGTACTCAGTCTCTTACAGACTCCTCCGTGGAGCTCTATGTCTAGCTTTGCCATGAAAGATCTAGCCCTTTTATCTCCTATTCCTTCACAAAACTAACAGTTCATCAATTACTCTGTTAAAAGAACAAAACCTTCATCAGCAGATAAATAAGGCATGTTGGCATAATAGATTCATATCCCAATGTATCCCTCATTTGAGGAACTAGCCTCCACTACACGTCAAGCAGAGTAGCACACTTGCCATCTTCAAGGTAAACCTTGATAATTGAATGGGCAGCCTCAAATTCTTTTCTGGTCTATCTTGTCTTGCCCTCCTTGAGGCTAAAAGGACATTAAAAAAAACATTTTTTTGGCTAGGCTTGAAATGGTCTGCAGACCAATTGCCTAGTGCTTGCCTATGATCCTATGCCCCTTTTAGCTCTTCAAAAAGAAGGGAAAAAAAACTTTGTGTGACAATATGAAGCTGGTTGGCCATCATCTTCCCCTACAGTGAAAGCCATGTAAGTGAAGAGCAAAACCCAAACAAAGAAAAAAAAAAAAAAAAAACACTTCTTGTACTAGCATTTTGCTAGTCATGACTGAGACCTCTAACAATCTGCACCTGGTGCAATTGCCCCCTTCATCCCGCCCTTGCTATGCTACTGACTAGATTATTGTTCGATTACTCAAATGAAATTTTAATTACTTTTTGGAGCCCTGTGCAGTCCATTCCTTGCTGTAAGTACATAAAGCCCAGGCTCTGCAATTCAAGAAATAGCTACTTTATTAAGCCATTTATTTTAACATAATTATCTCCCACCCAACTTTTCATGGTTTAAAATAATGCTGTGAAATAAAGATTAGTAAGGCTTTTGTGATACTTGTTGAACTGTAACTATCTTCAAAAGAATATCAGATCTTTAAGCTTTAAATCAAACACTAGAGACTCCACAAATTCTACAATGCAAACATATGTATATAGATAGATAGATAGATAGACAGATAGATAGATAGATAGATAGATAGATAGATAGATAGATAGATAGATAGATAGACAGACAGACAGACAGACAGATAGATAGATAGATAGATATAGATATATGGACCTCCTTCATATGATCAAACTTTCAAAAGTTCGACTTTCATATGGCCGAGACCATAAGATCAAACTTTTGAACGTTCAAACGTTCTTAACAGAGATCTCCATACAGCGCAGAATGAGAAGATTTCCCTTTTACGCCCTGTAGTGCAATCTTGGAGTTGGTATATATAAATAGCAGGGGGTGTTGGGGGCGCAGTCCCCCTTCTAAAACCATTCAGGTAATTTTTTTTCTTTTTTTTTACTTTTTATTAGATGCTCAAACTTTCAAAAGACTAGCATTGATATTTATTTTTGTTGAAGGTGTTTTGACAGGAGACTTCATAGATGTTTTGCATTCATTTCATAGCTGACATGAGAAATCATTTTTTTCCAGGATGGAACCACCTGATGATTGTTTATTAGGAGAAATCATATGAGTAGCATCTGATAAATCTCTCTGAATATTTAAAACAGGTTACATTATGAGAGGATGTTCACTGTATTACCCCTTAGCAAAGTGCTTGGAAATACTGATTGCAGTAGTTCACTTTACCAATTTACACGTTAATGCACAACACTGCGAATTAGTACTTTATCAGGTTTTCAATATACTTTTCTTCTGGAATGAAATTATATAGATCCAATATTACCTTTTCCATCTGACTTCAACCTGCTAGTTATTGGATCTAACTCTGATCCAAGGCCAGACAGTTCACAAAGACTTCAGCTTGCTGGGCACTGCCTCCCCTACCCACAATCCCCCACTCTCCTCAGAATACCTGTGATGTAGTTTGTCATCATTTCAGGATAGCAGCTCGATTGTGGCTCCATTGAAGTGTATAATTTCAAAAAAATGTTTGTCGTTTTCTTTCCTCTTTTTTCCCTATCCTATAGGAATTTAGTTTAGATAGATGATAGCAGGTTTAGGTTAAGTAGTTTATTAGGATAGGTGTGTTTAACAACAGGCTTTCCTACCTTTACAGTGCATTTTTCCTTAGTTCCTTAGTTATCTAGATATATAGTTGTTGCTAATATTGTTAGTTTTGTTTGGTAGAACTTTGTTGAAGTTGTTGGTGTGTGATTTTTCACTTAGTGCAAAAGGATAGAGTCATGTCTAGTGTTTTGGATCCATTGTTGCAAAGCAAACGTAACAAAGGAATCAATAAATGTGTGGTGTGTGGGCACAAGCTCCCCTTGCAAAATGCCTATGGTCAGTGCATCGATTGCTTTGGTGCTGATCATCTGGAATTCCCTATGCCATTTGTGAAGGGTTTGGTACTTGGGTCATCAATGAAAGAGACATGCTGGTCCTTAATGACATCCTTCAAGCTGGTGCCTCTTATTCTTCAGCTTCCTCCTCCAAGGAAAAGTTGGACTAGAGTTACAAGAATACATCTAAGGACCTCAAACCTGTTAAAGATTATTGTAGAGGTCTGCCTCCTTGTCAGCTCCTGTTCTTTCATCTGGCCTGCTGGATGCAAAAGTCCCAAAACTTTGGGTTCCCTGGCTGTCTTGGCACTGATGTCAGCTCTGATCACCTTCAATGTCTGCATAGGGCAAGGCTTCCTTTACAGCTTTCAGTATTCTCAGTTCCTTTTTGGTCAAGTGGGCTCCCCCAGAGCATGTGTCTGTCCCATCTTCAGCTTTCATCTCTCTGGAGATTTCACCAGAATCTTTCCCTTTCTGTTTCCCTCCCCAGGTCCAAGCTTATGCAGTTCAGCCCAGTGCAGCAGATCCCTTGCCACCCAAACAAACCTCTAAACCCCCTTCAGTGGCTTGGTCCACTGAGTCGGGATCAGTGGAGAGTATAAAAGCATCTGTACTGGAGCAGATGACAAGGTCCTTCTTGCAAGCACAGATGCAATTAGGCTTTATTCCTTCAGCTCCAGACTCCATCTTTGAAACCTTGGCTCCATCACCTTGGCCTCCTTCCTTGGGCCCCTTTGATCCAAAGTCATAGGACTCAGCTGTCTTGCCATCCATAGGGTTAGAACCAATGGCATGCCCGATTTCAGCTCTGACCTTGACATTTGTCTTCTTGACTCCAGCTACATCTTGGGGGTTGGACCAGGTGGGGAAGTGTTCTTATGCCTCAGCTATATTCATTCTGAGGGCTCTTAACTATCTTTCTCACTTCATGAGACTTCAGTGCAATATAGTATCAGAAGTGTCAGGGAACATCAAGACATCAAAATATTGCAGTCCTTAGAGTCCCAAAAGACACTGGAGACTCAGTTATCCACTCCACAATCTACTGCCAACATTTCCATGAGGCTGATTTCCAATGCAGCCGATGGAATGTCCTGAGCCCCTGCCACTGGTATTGCCATGCGTCATCATGTTTGGATGAGAATGTGTAACTTTGTAGACTGCTTCAAGGTGTCCTTTGTCACTTAAAGACAAATTTACTGGGAGTGTGCAAGTTGAAAAAATGCTGTCACATATCAAAGTACATTTTGCAGGTCTATATTAGAACATCGAAGTTTCAAAACTTCAAATGTTCTAATATCGACCCCCTTCACTGAACGCTTACAACATCGAACATGCAAAACAGCAAATTTTTTCCTAGGGAAAAAATTTGCTGTTCCAAAACACATACAGACAACACAAGCACACCAAACAAACAGCAATCCACACACATACACCTAAAATCTTACATCTAACCCTACACTAAACTGTACTTACACCACTAACTATCCCCTTACCTTAACCCAAACCCTAACCCTAAGGTCCATCACTATCACACACTCACCTCATCCGCACCCTAACTTACCTACCTCGCCCTAACCCTCATGTCCACAGAATCGCACACTGACTTGACCTGCGCCATAGCCCTAACTCACCTAACCCGCCCTAACCCACACATCCACACAATCGGACACATACCTAACCCGCGCCCTAATCCTAACTCACCTAACCTGCGCCCAATCATACACTTACCCGAACACAACCCGTAACTTTCCACCACAGCGCTGAAAATAGCAAAGCAACAGAAAAAGACAACTTAATTCTTTTCCTAGGAAAAAATTCGGTTTTCTGTAGCTTCACTATTTACAGCATTCGCTAAATAGGGGTCGATATTAGAAAATTCGAACTTTTGAAACTTTGATGTTCTAATATAGACCCTATTTTACAACCTCTTAGCAGACTTTTTCACGGCATCAGAAGGGAGGCAAATGTTTCTTCTTCAAAATGTCACAGCAATCATTCCAGGATGCTCATTCTGAGGCACTGATACTGAATACTGATGCCCTTGAGGGTTCTTCCCACAGCAGGAAGGGTAACCACAATGGATGCTGACCTTGTTTCAAGGGTGGACCACAGAATTGGGGCTTTTGCAGAGCCCTTTCAATCATCTTGAGGGATTGCTCAACAGTTCTGCTCTGGAGGCAGTCCAGGGTTGTTTGGCTATTCACCCAGAAGCTTGGGAAGCCATCACCTCAGATGCATGGTTATTAAGTATCATATCCAGAGGCTATTCACTTTCATTTTGAGAAATACCTAGTTCAATCCCAAACGTAGCATGGACATTCGACCCATCATATTCAGCAGGCAACTGTAGAAATTCAGAAGCTGCTAGAAAATCAAGTTGTCCAAGAAGTCCTTACAGACCAATGAGGATCTGGGGTCTACTCAAAGTTCTTTTTGGTACCAAAGAAGAAAAAAGACATCAGGTCAGTCTTGGATATGATCAAACTAAACAATTTTGTCAAGCAGACCAAATTCTGGATGGTCACAGTATAGTCCATTCTAACTCTGCTGAGGAAGGATGACTGCATGTGCTTGATAGACCTCAAGGATGCCTGGCGTCATATAAAGGTAGAGAAATGTTCTACCAGGGTCCTGATCTTCTGGCTGGGAGATGATCATTACCAATTCAGGGCACTACCATCCAGTCTTACCATTGCTGTCTGATGTTCACCAAGTGTGTTGCAGTCATAGCAGCCTGTCTCTGGCTGCAAGGGTTTCAGGTCTTCCTGTGCCTGGATAATTGTCTCCTACCTACCCCAACAACAGCATCCCTAATCATTGCCAGGTATACCTTACTCCAGCTATGCAGTTCCTTCGGAATTACTGCCAATTATTAGAAATCAACCCTACCTCCCATACAAACACTGGAATTTATCGACTGCCACTTGGATACCATATTCTAAATTTCCAAACTTCCAGTGTAACCATTCTTCTCTGATAGTCTCTTTGCTTTCTTATGAAAAACTGCCAGTGCATTATCTGCTGAAACTTTTAGGTCACATAGCAGCTTACATTAGTCTAATACCACATGAGGTCTCTGCAGTGGACTCTTGAAGTGAAGTGGTCCTGTCTGATGCATCTGATGGAACTCCCCATAATGGCGATGAATGTTTGTTGGGATCAGGTTCAGTGGTTGTTGAAGTCTCCATTTGTGGCTAATGGAAGACCATTTGTTCTTCTCCCTCCACTGGTCATGTTCACTACAGACACCTCCCTTCTCGAGTGTGTGTGTGGGGGTCATTTTGAAGCTCCAGAGATGGAGTCTGGACCTAAAGGTTCAAGAAGTCTGGTCTCCCTTGGAGGCCAATCTTCACATTAATGCCTTGGAGATAAGAGCTGCCCTCCTTGCATTGCAGGATTTCTAGAAAGCACTCTTCAATGGTGTGATTTTAATCCAAATGGGCAATATGTTTGTCACTTCATATCATAGCAAACAAGGGAGATTTGTTCTTACTCCCTATGTCAAGGTGCCATGTGGGTTTGGCAATAGACAATTTCATCTCAGCTGTTTCCGATTGCAAAACGCATCTTGCCGAAGTCCAACATTCTGGCAAACGGTTTAAGAAGGAACAGTTTTCTTCCTCATGAGTGGTCTCTGAATCTGAGGGTAGCCACTCGGATTTTTCAGCTCTGGTGCACTTTGTGTTGCAAACTATTTGTTTTCCCCTCTATCATCAAGTGAAGTGGCTATTACCCCTTAGTTTCTCCACAGGGACAGTCATCCAAAGATGTTCTCCTATATGCTTGGCCCTCCTGGCATCCTATGTGATATCCACCAATTCCCCTAATAATCAAGTTCCTTTAGAAAGCAACCCACTCTAGAGTGACTGTGATCCTCATTACTCCATTTTGGCTCCCTCAGGTGTAGTTGCACTTCCTGTGGTCTCTTCTGTGATACTCGCCCTCAGTGTTAGATCCCATTCTAGATCTTATTTCCTATCAAGTGGACCTGGACCTGCTTGACTTTCAGACCCTGAAATTAACCTCCTGGTTTCTCCGGTTCCCCTGATGGGCAGAAATCCCAAGCTTTCAAACCATGTAGTACATATCTTTACCTCTTCCCAGAAGATGTCTCCTAGGAAAGGGAATGCTGGTAAGTGGAACAAAATTGCATTTGTACTGATTTTTGGGGCTTGGACCCCTTTTCACCTCCCTTGGCAGTGGTTCTAGACTTTCTTGTGGTCATGTTCAATGCGGGTTCCAGTTATTCCATGATTAAAGTACAACTGGCTTACTGACAGGACCCACACTGTAAAAGTAGCTGACTCCAAATCCATCTCCAAACAAGTGACAAGTGAAGTACCTCAGAGTTCAGTCCTGGGACCACTCTTGTTTGGCATCTACTTTTCTGAAGTACAGTTCAACACTAAGGGACTCTGGCTAACAAAGTTCTCAGATGACTACAAACTGGGAGCCATTATTGAATCCCCAAATGATGTGGATATTCTACAAAAGGGCCTTACAGAAACAGATGTTTGGTGCCAGAGCCATGGGCTCAAGCTCAATGCCAGGAAATGTATAGTTATCCCCTTTGGGAAAAAACATGTACTTGTGAATTACCACATAGATGGCAGTACACTAAACACCGAAAGTGCGATAAGAGATTTAGGGACACAGGTGAACTGTGGTCTCTCCTTCAATAACCACATCACCACAACAGTCAGGAAATCCCTCTATGTGGCATACCTCATCACTAAGGGCTTTTCATCCAGAAAAAAGGAGGTCATTGTCCCACTGTACTCATCCCTTATTAGACCCATTATAGAATACAACACCCTGTTGGTATGTACCTCTCAGGACATCTGCAACAACTGGAAAGGCTGCAGAAATACCTTACTAAAAGAATCACAGGCCTAATGCAGATGCCCTATGCTGACCATCTAAAAAAACTCCAGCTATACTCTGTCACATATCGTCTACTCAAAGGTGATCTCTGCTTAACATACAAGGCCATGTCAAACCCAGAGCTGTTGGACATGCTACACTTAAAGAAATCCCAATCCCTCAGAGCCACACACTCCAGGGATCTAAACCTTGTCATCACAATGAACAAAACATGCTGGAGGGATAGGTTCTTGACCCAGAGACTCCCCAGACTCTGGAATAGACTGCCCATACATGTTAAGCAGAGCGCTTCTTTGAACCTCTTCAAAAGGAACCTTGACAATTGGATGGGAGATATGAAATTCACCCCGGGGATCACGTCAGTCACCCTGCTAGACAGGGGTCCAGAGAAGTAAATATTGTGGGAAGAAATATGCAAGGAATTGTTATGGCTAGGCTTGTATAGGCCCTAGGGCTGATAGCCTAGTACCAACCTATGAATCTATGAACCTCTGAATTGGTGGCTATATCTAATTTTCACATTGGCAGGGATAATGCACCTTTGGCTGCCTTGAAAATTTCCAGTGGTTTTCTCAAAGGTGCTTTTCTACTGTGTCCTCATTTTGGGGACCCTCTGACTACATGGGATTTACCCATTGTGCTACAGATCCTTGCAAACTCTCCTTTTGAGCCTTCTGCTACCTCATATTTGACATTTTTATCTTGGAAGACACTATTCCTGGTTGATGTTACTTGTATCAGGAATGTGTCCAAATTACAGGTTCTTTCTGCTATTCCCCCATATCTGGTTTTCTATAAAGATAAGGTGTCTCTTCACTCTAACCTTTCTTTACTTCCAAAGGTGGCTACTGAAAATACCTGACCTAGTCTTTTTACTTTACAGTATTTTTCCCAATTTTTTCTAACACAGTTGAATAGTTATTGCATTGTCTAGATGTACATAGACAATTGAGAATTTATTTGGACAGGGCAAAGTCTTTCAGAAAGTCTACCAGTTGTTAATTTCCTTTTCAAGGTGTAGATTAGGTAAACCTGTTTCTAAAGGTATGCTATCCAAGTGGCTATCAGACTGTATTTCCTTTGTATACCCTTTGAGCGGTAAGACTTTGCATTCCAAAAATAAAAAAGGTCATTCCACCAGAGCTATGGCTACTTCCAAGGCTTTTTTCTGCAGAGAGTTTTTAGATAATGTGTGTGCAGCTGACTCTCGAATAGGCCCTAACACATTTTTGTCTCACTGCCAGGTAGACATTATGTCTAGGTTCAGGGCTTCATTTGGTTCCACCATATTGTGCAATATATTTCTTTAGAACCTCACAGGGATGTTACATGGCTGGTGACTGCCCCACAAGTTGAAGCCAGATGGAAAAGGCAACACTGAATATGAAATTATGCACACACCATAACTATAGTTCCAGGTTATCTTTCTCTGTCTGGTTTAACCTCCCCTCCCTTCTGCCTCACCTGTATGATGAGTCTTTCATCACAGAATGGTTAAGTGAGAGAGGATATTTTTACATTTCTGTTGTCCTTAGTTTCTCGAGAGGGGCAAACTCATTCTGCAGTATTCTGAGGGAAGTGGGGGATTGTGGGTAGGGGAGGTGGAGCATGATGAGCTGAAGTCTTTCAGAAATGGCTGGTCTCAGATTCAAGCTAGATATGACAATCCGCAGGTTGAACCACATGGATCTATCATTATGGTGAGTACATAAATTTTGTTTTTGTAGTTTGATTGCACAACACCATCACTAGCTGATTTTGATATTATTTACCACTCACTTTGCAAGTCACATAATGGAAACTGGTTTAACAAAAGTGGCACTATTAATTATGTGGTAGGTGAGTTTAACACCTAAGCAGCCACCATGCTGATGAAGCCATAAAGTGAAACTGTCTCAGTTTTTTTTTTCCTTGAATTACTCTGAGTAATGACATTATATTTTATCTGTTTGCTGATTTCTTTTGGTTGTTGCCTTAGCTGTTTATTTGTTTACCTTGTGATCATTTATCCGCATACCAGCACTCTGAATTGGATGTTTTGGGGTTAACATCTATGCCCAAAATATAAAAACATGCCCAGTTTATGCTCTTAAAAGAAAGTTAAGATTATACAATAGTGAATGGCTTTTTTGCTGATATTTTTCTTTAACAGCTTTATAAGGGCCTCTGCTGCACATAAAGGATGGTATCGTTAATTATTTACTTATGTGTCATCTCATCTATTCAAGTGCTTATTTATTTATTTATTTGTATTTGTTGATCGGGTAGGAAGACTGGACTGAGAACTCTTTTCGGCAAGTCCTTAGCCAAAGGACAATGCAACAAAATATAACCGCAACAATTGAGCATATCCTTACACTGAGTTTGTAAGCACAACATGAATTTGCAAGAGAATAACATTTGTCAGTTGGAAATTCTGTCATAGAATATTACAGTCTTGTAGGACATGGGATATACATATTAAGAACTTTAACTCGTGCCATCTATACAATTGTTAACAAGTTATGCCACCTGTAGTCATCCTTTGTTTCATCAAAATAAATAAATACGTTGGAGTCAGTAGATCAATGTGACATGTGTGGTGGTCCACACGCAAACACACACACACACACACACACACACACACACACACACACACACACACACACACACACATATCATAGTAATTAGCCTGGATTAAAGTTAAATTTACAAATGCTCTCCTCAGCAAGATAATTTTTAAGAAATAATTTAAAGGATTTTACATTAATGTAATTGTTTATTTAAAAAAAAATGAAAAGTCATACAGAAGATAATTTTAAATTAAATATTTGATTTCTTCACTCCTTTTCAGAAGTTGAAAAAATGTTTCCATCCCAGGAAAACCTATTATTATATAACTGTGTGCTATAATTATACTGAGTGGGACTATGGGGAAGCAGATCAACAGAGAATTGTCTGTTAAGAGAGAAGAAAATTATGAAGATATACTATCTTTATTTAATTTCTGACACCTAGTTTATCATATTCTGTGTCACAGGAGAAGAAGAAGAGTCTACTTTGGTAAGCAACAAGTATAAATAAGGCAGAGAAATAGTACTGAATGTGCGGCCAGTCTGTTACAGGACACGCAAGTGCACTTGCTCACATGCACATGCTGTGTGTAAAATTATGGCCAATTTTGGATCTTCACTGCACCTCTTAGTTTATTTTTGGGATGAGGGAGCATACCAGAGCACTTGTAAGATTAAGAGTAAGAATAAGTTAAGAAAAGTGCAGGTTAATATTATCATTTATAGACTTGACTTCTTAACAGATGAGAGAATAAACATCCCATTCTGGGATTGCTGAAACTGTGAGTTTGTACCCCACCTTACAGTGTCATCACAAAGTGAATTATTATAGAAAAAAGTATATAGAAAAAAGTACTGCAAAATGGATGAATGACTCGCTAGTAACAGGAAACATCCAACGATAAAACACACAGCAAGTGAAACACGGCATAGGCTTTTAATAAATGGTAAGAGTTTTCACGCCACAAAATGGCTCTTCATCAGACCGTAAAACAATCATTCACAAACATAATTTCTGGATTATTTAAATGATGTTTTTGAATGATTGTTTTATGGTCTGATGAAGCACCATTTTGTGGCATGAAAGTGTTTACCAGTTATTAAAAACCTATGCTGTGTTTGACTCGCTGTGTGTGTGTGTTCTTGGACAAAGTGAAATATATTAGGTGAAGGTGAGGAACTGGGTCAATGAAGAAGTGTTTTTTTTTTTTGTCCTGTAAAGGGCAACCTATGGTGTTTTTCTTAATTCCACGAACTACATTTATAAATTATTTGAGACTCGTTAAGTACCACAACTCTGATATGTTACAATAAAGGGATTTGTGCTGGGTAACGGATAAAAAATTGTAGACTGCTGGCTAAGAGTCAAGGAGGAAGAGACGGGAGATAACTGTTCATTTTTTTTTTATTTCTTTATTTGCATCATTTATTTTAGTGTTAATGGGTAAAGGAAAAAATTATTATTTTAGAATGCTCAATTTCCAGATCTACTTTATCTTAAAGAAAAGCAATTTGCTAAATATGTTTTCAATGTATCAGTGTAACATAAAAAAAGCAAAACAGTTAAACAGGCTGCTTAAGTAGCAGGGAATTTCTGAAAGAAGTTTAACAAAACCTTCCATCCCAGTCTGTGCTGGTGGAATAATAAGCTGATGATGAGGATGTTTATTTAAATTTAATTTAATTTAGCTAGGTATGTGAAGTCATGTTTCTCAGACCCCTTCCAGTTAGGATTTGGGCTACAAGGCCATAGGCAAATGCAATATATAGAGTGTTCATTAAAGCTAATTGGGTAGCTTGCATTTTTTTTTATGGAAGCTTGACAAAACACAGCTAACAGTGAAAAACCCCTTCAAGTATGAAAAGAACATGAAGTTTGTACCTACACTGTAACCAAGGACAGACAGTAGTGAACTGCATATCCTGGAGGTTTGAGGCAGAGTGCAACCACTGTCAGCTGCCTGTCGAGTGGCAGGATCCGCCACATAACCCACGCACTCAGGTCACTTCACAACAAGTACAAATATGTCTCTGTCATTGTCCATGTTGGTGTGAATGACCTGAGACATACCTCCCTGGACTACGTGAAAAGAGACATGGAAGAGCTCTCCGATCTTGTAGCCCAGGCAGGTATAACCCTAGCCCTGAGTAGCATTCTGCCATCACCCAGAATGATACCGCAGTACAAGGACAAAATGATTGACTTCAACAATTGGCTAAGCTTCTGGTGTCATTCTAGGGGAATCCAGTATCTGTCTGCTTGGGATGACATGGTCGACAGGCCACGATGCTTTGCCAGAGATGGCCTGCACCTGTCGCCCCTGGGATTCCGGATACTGGCTAAGGCTCTTGCCGCCCCTATAGTGCCTTTTTTAGGCAAGGTTCAAATGATAAATTCACCACTGTAACAGGAACAGGCAAGCAAAAACTGAGGGTAATGCTACTCAATGCTAGAAGTCTAAATCTCAAAATGCACTCACTCGAGGCACTCCTTAAAATGGAGAACATTGATATCTGTGCAGTGACTGAGACCTGGTTCAAGGCTCCAGAGAGCATCCCTACACTACCAGGCTATAACACATACCACACTTTTCAGCCATGTAACCTGGACCGGAACACCAAAGGTGGAGGTGTGTCCATATTCATTAAGGATATCCACATCTCCAGGCTAGTTGCTCAGCATAATGCATCCGAGGTTATCCAAGTGCAACTAACTCTGGGCAAAACTGCAATCCAAATTGTAGCTTGCTACAGATCCCCCACCATGCCCCAAGATTTCCACTCCTCTTTTCTTGATGTACTGGAAAATATTAGGGTTCAACCAAACACCCTAATAATGGGTGATTTTAACTACCCCACCATTAACTGGGAAAACTACTTGTGTACCAACTCCTTCACACAATGCTTTCTGGAATTCATAAACTCCAATGCCCTAGATCAACTTATCCACACCTCCACCAGGGGCAACAATATCCTAGATCTAGTCATTATCAACATGAGTGACTGGTGTTCCACACCAGAAGTCAACTCCTCGTTGGTCCGATCCGACCATAAGCTAATCACCCTTGATATCCACATCCTGCCCCCACCCCCCATTAAGGAAACCATGGTAAAACATTTCTCCAAAGCCAACTTCATGCTTTTTAAGACAGAAGTGGTGAACTTCATGACACCCATGCAGATGGACAATGCAGTTACAACTGCTGAATCCTACACAAATGCACTCTATAAGCACTTACACGACTGCATTAATCGTGCTATCCCAAAAAGAACCAAGACACTATCCTCCAAAAAAAGGAAGCCAATCTGGTGGTCCCCTGCCATAAGCAAACTGTACAACAGAAGGAAGAAATTGTTGCAAAAGAGAGTAAAAATCCCATGAGTGGAGGAGCCCAGTGGTCAGCCTCAGTAAGAAGCTGAGATCCCTTATAAGATCCTCCAAAACTAGCTACAAAAACAAAAACGCCACTGATTCTAAGGACAACCACAAAGCATTCTTTAGCTATATCAGGAATCTCAATGGCATCACCCACATCTGCTCTGAGTTACAGCACAATGGCACGGAAATTACAGAACCAACTGATATTGCCAACATCCTGGCAGATAAGTTCAGTGCTAACTTTACCCCCCACACAAAGGGCCCATATCTATACAGGAAGAATGCAGAGTCCCTGTAATCGCAACTACGCAGGTAAAAGCTGCACTCTCTAAAGCCAAAAACACAGCATCCATGGAACCGGACAACATCCCAGGCTGCATTTTACACAAACTTCAGAACGAACTGGCTCCCCACCTAAGCACCATGTTCAATCATAGCCCACTAAATGGCATACAGCAACAGTTATCCCACTCCACAAAGGGGGAGCCACCACTGATCCTGGGAACTATTTCCCTATTAGCCTGACGAGCCTGGTCTGCAAGGCCAAGGAACATATCATCATGGAACTCATAAACAAAGTCCAAACTCTGGATCCTACCCAGTTCGGGTTTGTGAAAAGTAGATCATGTCTCCTGAACCTGATCGACTTCTTTGAGGCGGTCATCAAAGTCGTAGATGAGAGTAAGGTGGTTCACACAGCCTATCTTGACCTCGCCAAGGCTTTCAACACCATCCCCCATTGTGGAATTATAGCTAAATTCACTAAACTAGGTATAAATCCCTACGTCACAAGATGGGTTGCCAACTGGCTCACTGACAGAACTCAAACTGTAAACGTTGCACAGTCCAAATCTGACCTCAAACCAGTGACAAGTGGAGTACCACAGGGTTCAGTCCTGGGACCTCTCCTGTTTGGTATCTACTTCTCTGAAGATGACTGCAAACTAGGAACCATAGTCAATTCCCCAAATGATGTGGAAATCCTACAGAAGGGCCTCACTGAGACAGATGCCTGGTGTCAGAGCCATAGCCTCAAGCACAATGCCAAAAAGTGCATTGTCATCCCCTTTGGTAAAAACTCTGTACCCATGAACTACTACATAGATAGCAGTCTACTTAACACCAAATGTGTGATAAGAGACCTTGGGACCCAGGTGGACAGTAGTCTGTCCTTTGATAGTCACATCACCACAGCAGTCAGGAAGTCCTTTTACGTGGCACACCTCACCATAAAAGTGTTCTCATCCAGGAAAAAAGAGATGATTGTCCCCCTCTACTAGACACTCATTAGACCCATTATAGAGTACAACGCCCCTTTTGGAATGTAGCTCACAAGACATCTGCAACAGCTGGAAAGGCCACAGAAGTACATCACAAAGAGGATTACTGGCCTCAAACAGATGCCCTACACTGACCATATCAAAAAACTCCAGCTTTACTCCATAGCATATCGCCTACTCAGAGGTGATCTCTGCCTAACATATAAAGCTATGTCAAACCCAGAGCTGTTGGACATGCTACACCTAAAGAAATCCCAATCCATCTGAGCTACATGGTCTAGGGACCTAAACCTTGTCACCACAATAAACAGGACATGCTGGAGGGATAGATTCCTGTCCCAAAGAATTCCCATACTCTGGAACAGGCTACCCGTCTATGTCAAGTAAATCAAAATGTTCTCTCCTCAAGCTAATTGTAAACAGAAAAATTATTTGGTGGTAACAGAAAATATTTTTTCTGTTTACAATGATACCAACATTAGCTTGAGGAGAGAACATTTTGATTTGTTCACAAAAGGATTACATTTTGTGCCAGCATTTTCAAGCAGATTAGAGCAGGATCTGATAGATTTGAAGTTGTTCAGTAGACAATTAAAATAACTGCTTTATTTTAAAGGGGAAATTCCTTCAAATATGGGACTCGCCAGGAAGAGTGTATTTAATCCACCTATGGATCCAACAGTAAAAATATTTGAAGAAATGATGGAGAGAGATATTAGGATGATTGGCAGAAATAAACAGAACAGTACCCCCCAAAATATTTGCATGAAGGAGATGAACTTGATTAAGGAACTTAGAAGCAGTAACTGCAGGGCAATGAAAACAGATAAGGGGGGGGGGGGGTCTTGTTTTGATGTATAACACTGAATATGTTCACCATATTAATGGGATGTTGCAGGACCCAGAGCAATACGAACAGGTATCCAGCAATGAGCTACATATGGCATATTCCAGAATTGGTTTCATTTTGTATGATCACCTTTTGCAAGGTGTTTTTAATGAAAGATTGTATAACTTTTTAACTGTTGCCAAACCAAGAATTCCTGTAATATTTGGGATCCCGAAAACACACAAAGGGTTGGATCCCTTAAACTTTAGGCCTATAGTATCGGGACAGGGGAGTATTACAGAACCTGTTGGGAAATTTATAGATCATACCTTGAAACAGTTTACAGCCTCTTTAAAATACATTTGCAAGGATTCTTGGGATTTCCTCAGGGGATTACAATCCCTAGAATACCATCCAGATTTTGTGTTAGTTACTATAGATATTGTTCAACTTTTTCCCAGTATACCGCATTCTACAGGATTAAATTGGTTTAGTGATGTTTTAGTCAATGAAGCTAAGCTTGTTCCCAATACCACCAATTTATTGGTGGAACTTATGGAATTGGTTCTGGAAAACAATTTTTTATGCTTTAATGGCCAATTTTTTAGACAAAAATTGGGCGTTGCAATGGGGGCAGCCTGTGCCACCGTTTATGCAAACATTGTGTTGCATAAATGGGAACAGACATACATCTTTGGCACAGAATGGTCACGATATATTAGGCATTACGTCAGATTCCTTGACGATATTTGCCTTATATGGGAAGGCATCAGGGCCAGTGTCCAGGAATTTATTGATTACATCAATTCCACCACCTCCTTCTTAACTTTTACACATTCTTTAAGCTTAGATAGCTTAAATTATTTGGATGTGTGTTTAGTTAAGGATAATGTCAATAATAGGTTTAATTCTAAAGTGTTTAGGAAACCCACTTATTCAAATGCATTTTTGCATTTTCAAAGTAATCACCCTGATTATCAAAAAAAAGGAATAGTCAAGGGTCAATTTATTCGTGCCTCCAGAATGTGTAATACATCACAATTTTTCAGAGAAGAAGTTAATTTTTTAAAAGCAAGATTTTCTGAAAGAGGGTACCCAAGTGGTTTGGTTGAGGAGCTAGCAAAGGAAGTGAGCACCAATAGGGGGACGAAATACCAACCACTGCTGATTAATGCAGGTATGTTAAATTGCCAAACAAGCAATAGATTGCAAAATTTTGAACATAAAGTATACATTCATACTTTTGGTATAGACTCGAGCACTGTAGAAAGCAGTGTAAGAAAATACTGGCCAATCTTGAGACTGGATGACAGGTTGGGCAGTATGATCCCAGAATTTCCCAGATTCGTTAGACGGAGGGGTACCAACTTAAAAGAAATGTTGGAAATGAAACAGACCAAACAAACAGGTTTAAATATGAACAATAGAAAAGAAGGAACATATAAATGTGGAATGTGCAAACAATGCCCAGCGATATTTAATGGACACAAACTATATTTACCATCAAGAAAATTTTTGTGTCAACCGAGGGGCTATTACAATTGTAATGCTAAATTTATTGTTTACCTGGGCTTATGTATGAAATGCAAAAGTTTTTACATAGGAAAAACGGAGAGAACTTTAAGAAGACAAATTTATGAGCATTTTTATGACATAACTAAAAAAAAAAAAGGAAACTAATGCTTTTTATAGACATTCCCTTTTTTGTCCTGATATGGAGATTAAATTCATTATTTTGGAACAGGTAAAAGCAGATGTTAGAGGGGGTGATTGGGAGACCCTGTTGGAACACAAAGAATTGATATGGCAGCTAAGACTAGATGCAGGAAGACGGCCAGGTCTAAATGATGCTTGTAGTATCAGCAGCGTCTTGAAATTAAGAAAGGCAAAATTATAAATTCAAGGCCATAGTGTCTGTAGGACCAACTGAAAGGGTTCTCCAGAGAGTAAGTTTCATGACAATTATTGACAGGCAACATAAACTTTGAATTTTTAAATCATTAAACAGACATATGGTTTAATATATACCTGATCGAATATTATTTATAAGAAGGCCTGAGCATTTAAATGTATATATATTTGGTTTATTAATTTGATGTGTGCAGATGGATTTATTTTAATATTGTGTACATTTAATGGAAATTGAGCAAGTTTTAAATACGATTGTGCTTGGCAGTGTTTTACATGTTTTTATGTAATAAGTTTCATTCTGCAAAAACTGCTTGAAAATATCCCTTTCGGGAAAAAGAAGGGGAAAAAATGGTTTAGTAATTTGAGGTTTGTAGATGGATCCATTTATTTTACTGTGCATATCAAATAGCAATTTAATGAGTTTAAAAATGAATGGGTTTTGCAGCACTTTGCATTTTTAACATGTAACAACTTTCATTTTGCAAAGGCTGGTTAAAAACATCCCTTGTAGGAAAAGGAAATGAAGGGTTAAATGAAAAAAAATTTTCCAATTAATCAATTAATTACATAATTAGCTGAATTTTAAATGTATATAAGGAGTGTTCATTTGAAGGTTATTTTATCTTGAAAAAGCTCAGCAAAGGGCTGAGCGAAAGCGCTTGATGGGATTGTTGGTGTGAATTTTCTACAATAAAGCAAAGGTATTTTTACTCTACTGGCACCCTTTTATTTTCTACTTGTGTGGAAGAAGGAGAACCAGCATTTGTTTTGGACTTTTTTGCCTCTGGATTTCCAGTGCCACCTTTGTAGCCGTGGAGTAATTTGTTTTACTGGCTTTTTATCCTTTCTGGCAGTTTCTTCTTTGTGTTTTGCTCGTGGTCCATGGCGGAAGAAGTGGCACAGAGTACTTTCTCTGACACTCCTCAGTTACTCAGACCGGGAGAAGACAGTACTCCTGTAACCAGGGTGGAGTTTAACCAAGTTCTTGATATGTTAACCCAGTTAACCAGAATGCTCAACAAGAGCGGAGTTGAGCAACCAGCGACCTTGCCAGGTAACCAGCAGCTTGGTTTGGAGCGGAAGAGAAGGCGCATCTCAGCCAACAATGAGCGATCTGGCAGTTGCCCTTCTTTAGGAGCTTGTAGTCAGCAGGGAAGTACGAAGCAAGACGGGAATGACAACAATAAAGACAGCAATGTGCTATTAAACGAAACCGGAACGCAGGAGCAGCTTTTTGATTTCGGAGCATGGGCTGGTCAACAGTTTTGGTTTCGTCAAGGTACTGTTCATTCAAATAATAATAATTTAAGTAGTTACATTGGCATAGAGAAAGATTTTGACATTCTTCGGGACAAACTTTATTCCTTTAAAGCCAACCAATTGGAAATAGATTATCTGAAAGAATGCATTAAAGTGAAAAGAGTACCAAAAGGACTTAGATGCTTCAAGTTTCCCAACAATGTGCAAAAGGACTCTAATTATTATAAGAAATTATGGGATGTGTTTAACCGTGCTGGTGTAGACATGTTGGAAGTTATGGTAGCGGAATATGAAATGAGAGCTGACACTTTACTAAATGATTTGAATGATCTAAATAGTAGTTTAGTCAATGATGAAAAGTTTACATCTGTCAAGTGGGGCTATGACAATATTTTTAAGGAGGTTGACCAGCACTGTTTAAGGATTCTGAATCGAAAGATCCACAAGTTAGAGAGGGATTTGAAGGGATATAATGAAGGGGTGGCTTACCCACTGTACACTAAAGTTAAACAATTCAATTATAACAACAGTAAGGCGCAGGGAAATTTCAACAATGGTTACAGGATGGGTATGGCCTACGAGGCCCCAAGAAATAATCGTAGGTTTGCAGAAAAGGAAAGAAGTACGCCCCAGCAGGATTTTCTGTTTCCCCCGAACAAGGAAGGGGGGGTGGAACAGGTTTCCCCAGGGGTGGCGGAATCAATAGGGCAGTTTTTTCAAGCTGCTCCAGGTGCTTTAGCAATCAATGATGCTGTAAATAACACAGATGTTTCAAATAAGGTGATGGTGGTAATAGAAAATAATTTTTCTGTTTACAATTATACCAAGATTAGCTTGAGGAGAGAACATTTTGATTTGTTCACAAAAGGATTACATTTTGTGCCAGCATTTTCAAGCAGATTAGAGCAGGATCTGATAGATTTGAAGTTGTTCAGTAGACAATTAAACTTACTGCTTTATTTTAAAGGGGAAATTCCTTCAAATATGGGACTCTCCAGAAAGAGTGTATTTAATCCACCTATGGATCCAACAGTAAAAATATTTGAATAAATGATGGAGGGAGATATTAGGATGATTGGCAGAAATAAACAGAACAGTACCCCCCAAAATATTTGCATGAAGGAGATGAACTTGATTAAGGAACTTAGAAGCAGTAACTGCAGGGCAATGAAAACAGATAAGGGGGGGGCGGGTCTTGTTTTGATGTATAACACTGAATATGTTCACCATATTAATGGGATGTTGCAGGACCCAGAGCAATACGAACAGGTATCCAGCAATGAGCTACATATGGCATATTCCAGAATAGGTTTCATTTTGTATGATCACCTTTTGCAAGGTGTTTTTAATGAAAGATTGTATAACTTTTTAACTGTTGCCAAACCAAGAATTCCTGTAATATTTGGGATCCCGAAAACACACAAAGGGTTGGATCCCTTAAACTTTAGGCCTATAGTATCGGGACAGGGGAGTATTACAGAACCTGTTGGGAAATTTATAGATCATACCTTGAAACAGCTTACAGCCTCTTTGAAATACATTTGCAAGGATTCTTGGGATTTCCTCAGGGGCTTACAATCCCTAGAATACCATCCAGATTTTTTGTTAGTTACTATAGATATTGTTCAACTTTTTCCCAGTATACCGCATTCTACAGGATTAAATTGGTTTAGTGATGTTTTAGTCAATGAAGCTAAGCTTGTTCCCAATACCACCAATTTATTGGTGGAACTTATGGAATTGGTTCTGGAAAACAATTTTATATGCTTTAATGGCCAATTTTTTAGACATAAATTGGGTGTTGCAATGGGGGCAGCCTGTGCCACCGTTTATGCAAACATTGTGTTGCATAAATGTGAACAGACATACATCTTTGGCACAGAATGGTCACGATATATTAGGCATTACGTCAGATTCCTTGACGATATTTGCCTTATATGGGAAGGCACCAGGGCCAGTGTCCAGGAATTTATTGATTACATCAATTCCGCCACCTCCTTCTTAACTTTTACACATTCTTTAAGCTTAGATAGCTTAAATTATTTGGATGTGTGTTTAGTTAAGGATAATGTCAATAATAGGTTTAATTCTAAAGTGTTTAGGAAACCCACTTATTCAAATGCATTTTTGCATTTTCAAAGTAATCACCCTGATTATCAAAAAAGAGGAATAGTCAAGGGTCAATTTATTCGTGCCTCCAGAATGTGTAATACATCACAATTTTTCAGAGAAGAAGTTAATTTTTTAAAAGCAAGATTTTCTGAAAGAGGGTACCCAAGTGGTTTGGTTGAGGAGCTGGCAAAGGAAGTGAGCACCAATAGGGGGATGAAATACCAACCACTGCTGATTAATGCAGGCATGTTAAATTGCCAAACAAGCAATAGATTGCAAAATTTTGAACATAAAGTATACATTCATACTTTTGGTATAGACTCGAGCACTGTATAAAGCAGTGTAAGAAAATACTGGCCAATCTTGAGACTGGATGACAGGTTGGGCAGTATGATCCCAGAGTTTCCCAGATTCGTTAGACGGAGGGGTACCAACTTAAAAGAAATGTTGGAAATGAAACAGACCAAACAAACAGGTTTAAATGTGAACAATAGAAAAGAAGGAACATATAAATGTGGAATGTGCAAACAATGCCCAGCGATATTTAATGGACACAAATTATATTTACCATCAAGAAAATTTTTGTGTCAACCGAGGGGCTATTACAATTGTAATGCTAAATTTATTGTTTACCTGGGCTTATGTATGAAATGCAAAAGTTTTTACATAGGAAAAACGGAGAGAACTTTAAGAAGACAAATTTCTGAGCATTTTTATGACATAACTAAAAAAAAAAAGGAAACTAATGCTTTTTATAGACATTCCCTTTTTTGTCCTGATATGGAGATTAAATTCATTATTTTGGAACAGGTAAAAGCAGATGTTAGAGGGGGTGATTGGGAGACCCTGTTGGAACACAAAGAATTGATATGGCAGCTAAGACTAGATGCAGGAAGACGGCCAGGTCTAAATGATGCTTGCAGTATCAGCAGCGTCTTGAAATTAAGAAAGGCAAAATTATAAATTCAAGGCCATAGTGTCTGTAGGACCAACTGAAAGGGTTCTCCAGAGAGTAAGTTTCATGACAATTATTGACAGGCAACATAAACTTTGAATTTTTAAATCATTAAACAGACATATGGTTTAATATATACCTGGTCGAATATTATTTATAAGAAGGCCTGAGCATTTAAATGTATATATATTTGGTTTATTAATTTGATGCGTGCAGATGGATTTATTTTAATATTGTGTACATTTAATGGAAATTGAGCAAGTTTTAAATACGAGTGTGCTTGGCAGTGTTTTACATGTTTTTATGTAATAAGTTTCATTCTGCAAAAACTGCTTGAAAATATCCCTTTCGGAAAAAAGAAGGGGAAAAAATGGTTTAGTAATTTGAGGTTTGTAGATGGATCCATTTATTTTACTGTGCATATCAAATAGCAATTTAATGAGTTTAAAAATGAATGGGTTTTGCAGCACTTTGCATTTTTAACATGTAACAACTTTCATTTTGCAAAGGCTGGTTAAAAAACATCCCTTGTAGGAAAAGGAAATGAAGGGTTAAATGAAAAAAATGTTTCCAATTAATCAATTAATTACATAATTAGCTGAATTTTAAATGTATATAAGGAGTGTTCATTTGAAGGTTATTTTATCTTGAAAAAGCTCAGCAAAGGGCTGAGCGAAAGCGCTTGATGGGATTGTTGGTGTGAATATTCTACAATAAAGTGAAGGTTTTTTTACTCTACTGGCAGCCTTTTATTTTCTACTTGTGTGGAAGAAGGAGAACCAGCATTTGTTTTGGACTTTTTTGCCTCTGGATTTCCAGTGCCACCTTTGTAGCCGTGGAGCAATTTGTTTTACTGGCTTTTTATCCTTTCTGGCAGTTTCTTCTTTGTATCTTCTGAAATTGAATGAAGCCTGGCAATTAGGGGAAGTGGATTAGCCAAGCAGACAATTTCAGGGACTGTAGAGAAGGATGAAGGTCAGAAGGTCCGGAACTGGGTCGAGGATCCATGGATCCTCCAACAGATGATGGTGGAGAAACGGAAACCAAATCTGTCAAGGCCAGTAGGGGCCTATGAGTATAACCTTCCTTTCCAGTGATTTTGCTTTCTGTAGAAATCTGGGTATTAATGGGAATGGTAGAAATGCATAAAGGAGACCCGGGGGCCAATTGTGTAAAAGTGCATTTCTCGGGGGATGACCGGGAGGTGGTATCAGGGCAAAGTAGCTTCTGCATTTTGAATTGATGTGGCTGGCAAAAAGGTCTCAGCAAGGCTGGCCCCATTTGCAGAAAATCAACTCCGCAACCTGTTGATTGAGAGACCACTCATGAGGGAATAATATTGCCCTGCTTAGCTTGTCCGCTATGATGTTGGATTTTCCCGGGATGTGCGTTGCTAACAGAAAACGCTGGGATGACACAGCCTATTGCCAAACCCTGAGGGCTTCTCGACAAAGGGGGTAAGACTTGGTTCCGCCCTGCTTGTTCAAGTACGAGAATACTGACATGTTGTCGGTCTGAATTGCAATAGTCCCTAGAGGGAGAGAGTCCTGAAAGTACTGCAATGCCAGAAGTACAGCTCTCAGCTCTAGAACATTGATTTGCAGATGTGATTCTTGATCTGCCCATGTGCCTTGTGCCGTCTTTCCCTGAAAATGCCCCCCCCACCCTATCAGGGAAGCATCCGTGGATACAGTGGCTACTGGGGGGGGGGGGCAAAGGGTCTCCCTACAGTAACATGAAGAGATGTCAACTGCCACCGAAGGTCTCTCCTGCAAGAATCCATGATAAGAATCATGTGGTGCATTGGTAGTTTCTGGTAAGACCACTAAGTGAAGAGAAGCCATTGAAGGGTTCGCATATGCATACTTGCAAGTGGTATAGCCAGGATTGCTGCCGCCATCAAACCTAGTACTTTCAATACCTCCACTGCTGTAGCTTTGTTCTTTGACACCAGTGAGCTGATGTTTTGGCGAAGAAGAGAGACTCTTTCGATAGGGAGACGTAGAGTGATGGTTGAGGTATCTAACTCTGCTCCTATAAAAACGGTATGCTGAGATGGCAATAAGGCAGACTTTTCGAAGTTGATCATAATGCCTAATTGATGGCAGAGTGTCAGAGTGTATTGTGTTGCCTGAGTCAATTGATGCCCGGTGGTAGTGGTGAGAAGCCATTCATCTAAGTAAGGAAACACCTAGAATCCTAGACACCTCAGGTGAGCCGTGACCACTGCCATGCATTTGGTGAACACTCTGGGGGCTGAAGTGAGACCAAAGGGCAGGGCTCGAAACTGGTAATGATTGGCTCCCAGCCAGAAGCACAGATGATCTCTGGGGCATCTGTCCATCTTTATGTGATAGTACGCGTCCTTGAGATCTGTGGAGCACATCCAATCGTCTTTCCCTAAAAAGGGAAGAATGGACTGAAGCGTGACCATTCGGAACTTCTCTTTCTTTATGAACTTGTTGAGTCTGTTGAGGTCCAAGATAGGTCTCCGGTCCCCTGTTTTCTTTGGTACCAAAAAGAATCTTGAGTAAGTTTTGAATCCGACTTGGTCTGCTGGGACTGGTTGGATGACTCTTTTTTCTAGCAATCTGTGGACCTCTACAACTGCTTGTTCCCTGAGATTGGGTGGAACATCTGGAATTTTTTTGATAGGAATGGGAGGGGTAAAGAACAGTATGAAATATCCTCTGGAAATGATGCTTTGTACCCAAGTATCTGATGTTATGTTTATCCAGGCTTCTGGGTACAAAAACAAGCGACCCCCAACTGCCTCCAGAGCCGAACAGTCGGGCCCACTTTCAGGAGCGCTGGTATGACTGACCGGAGAACTGACCCCTGTCACCCTGTTGCTGCAGACCCCCTCTGCCACGGGGGGCTGCATCTTCCGTTATAACCCCATCCTCTGCCTCTTGAGGGGGTTTCACCACATGTGTCGTGAAAGGCTGCTTGAGTTTTTCGGAACCACATCCCCCCCCCAGGGCTCTTGGGGTAGGGCCGAGTAGGAGGGGAAAAGTGGACCCCAACGTCAGATAAAGTCTTGCCTTCCTGTTCACACCTGGTTAAAGTTTCCTTTACTTTGGGCCCAAACAGTGATGAGCCATCAAATGGGGTATTAATAAAAGAAGACTTGAAGGGTTCCACAAAGGAACAGACATGCATCCAGGCTTGTCTGCGAAGAGCAATGCCCGAACTAGCAGCTCTACTCGAACCATCAGCTGCATAGGAAATGAGAGGCACAGAGGAGTTCACTACTGAGTTAAGGGTAGCGAGCTGGGCTTTGACTTTGTCAGCCACTCCTGCCTTTACTGTACCTTGGAGAGTATCGCCTAGCTCTTTCAGGAAATCTCTCTGTAGTCTTGTAAAATGGGTCAAGTAGTTCAGTGATCACAGAGAAAGAGTCGCTGAACTAAACATGTGCTTCCCATATCTATTCATAACCCTAGAATCTCCGTTAGGGGGATGGATAGAAGAGGATGTCTCAGATGCATCATTTTTGGTGGCTGCAGCCACCACCATGGCATCCACTGGTACTCCTTTTGTCAAAAAAGCTACAAGAAAAATAGGTGCCGCTAAAAATCTGAAGGTTCACTCGTCAACTCAAACCAAGCAGGCTGTAATAATATCAGTAATGATGAATACAAGTAGATACCACCACGATCATCCAATAAACTAAACTGTAGAATTCTACGACATTTATTAAAATACAAATAAAAAGCAAGAAAGATGAGCGCTTTCGCGTACTAACAGGAACGCTTGATCAGATCTTAAAATACTTCCATTTAAGACTTCCTTTTATACAAAAGGTATAATCCTTTCATATCAACAAAGTAATTGATCAATCAATCAATTATTTAAAATCACAATTACCTGAATGGACTTAGTAATTACCCTACACTCTAATCACAGTTACAAAGCTACAGAAATGCTACGCATCAACAAATGCTCAAGCACACTAACAATTCATAAACATTTATATCACCGCAATAAGTCTGTAAGCATGTTAATCTTACAAATGAAATGTAAAAAACATTATGCAAGATAGGCATTTATAAACCATAATGATACATAGCTTAAAATACAAAACCCAAAAGACATATGCGTCTCTAATATAGGACATATAAACAGAGCCCATACATCACATAAATGACTTACTATAAAACACTGTCACTAAAGTCATGATGAAGCATAAACTAAAGCATATTAGTAAATTCTAAAAATTAATAATAATAAATATTTGTTCCAAGGTTCCATAATAATAAAAATATAAAAGTATATTGATGAATAAAATAAAGAACATATGAAATGTGACATCATTTATTACTGCGTGCTTCAAGTATAGACTTAATGGTTATGGATTAGTTAAAACCAGGTGCCTGATGCACTCGTAACTTAAAGATTCATTGGAGTTCCACTAACTCCAAATGGTTCATATTGTTACCCCCCCCCCCCTCTTATCGGAGGTTACTAGTTGCAACACTCTAAATCTAAAATCATGTCCCTCATTCGACATAATGTGTCTAGCTAAAGCATTCTGTTAATTAGACTTTCTAATTTCATATAAATGGTTATAGACCCTATCCTTAAGCTTTCTTGTTGTCATGCCAACATAAAATGCTTGGCATTCTATACAAGAGGCTAAATAAACAAGGTTAGTGCTATTACATGAAGCAAAAAACCTGGGTTTAAAACATATTCCATATCAGGATGTATATATACCTGTGTATCAACAATCATTTTACACATGTTACACTTACTACAGGGATATGTACCTACCCTCTCGTTATGTTCAAGATGCTGTTTATTGACATATTGTCCATGATCCATACATAGTAATCTTTTCAAGTTTTTGCTGTTTTTATAGGTAAATTTTGGTGTTTCACCTACTATTTTGACGATAGAAGAATCTATTGTCAAAATATGCCAGTTCCTCCGTATAATTCTTACAATTTCCTTATTATCATTAGTGAACCTAGTGGTAAACGTCACTCTCATATTTTTCATGTTATAATTATCATTATTATACAAAGAGTCCTTATGCCTAGTGTGCCCTTTCTTATCCATGTTATAATGTTCTTTAAGAACTGAAGTTCTTATATCTTTCACCATATCTCTATTATATTCTCTTTCTATAAAAAGATACTCCATAGCATCAGCTTGTTCATTTACTATATTAATCTCTTTGCACAGTCTAGTTAATCTAATAAACTGACTTTTGACTATGTTAGGAAAAACAAACCGCAGATGCATACTATCATATTGAAGTAACGTATTCTTCCAGCACAGTTTCCTAAAAAGGGATGATGAAATATAACGTCGTCCATCTAAATTGATAGTAATATCTAAAAAATCAATAGTGGAGCTGGAATATTCCATGGTAAATCTTAAGAAATTGGTAGTCGATTCTAAGTAGTCAATAAACTCCCTAACTTCTTCTATAGTCCCATTCCAAAATATCAGTATATCATCCACAAATCTCATATACAGCAAAATATTTTTATAGTATATGCTGTTAAAAAGATAATTCTTCTCCCAGTGGTATACTACAAGATTAGCATATGTATTAGCACATGAGATGCCCATAGAGACACCCTATTTCTGTAAGTATAGCTTATCACTGAACATAAATACATTATTAGAGAGGACGATATCTAGCAAGGTACATATAAGTATTTGTTGATCATTACTAACATTGATATTATGATTTAACAACTCCCTGACTGCTTCGATACCATAGTCATTAGGGATCGAAGTAAACAGGTTCTTCACATCAAGAGTAACAAGTAAATAGGTGTCTGTAATCCCATTGATAGAAAACTGTTCTAAAGTGTTAATTAATTGGTAAGTGTCTCTTAGTACAGTTGAAATATCCCTAACTAAAGGATTTAAGGCCTTCTCTAAATATACAGATATTGTTTCAGTGGCCCACGCTTCACCCGCCACTATAGGGCACATGGGTAATGGAAAAACCTCCTTATGGACTTTGGGTAATCCTTTAATATAAGGAATTAAAGGTTGTTCAACTAGGAAATATTCATACAACTCATGGCTAATTTGTCTGCACATAAGCAGATCATAAATCACTTCATGAATATTCCTAATAATCTCAATTAATGTATTACCATTAATCTCACTATATGTAGTTGCTTCTTCAAGCATTAAACACATTGTTTCGTTGTAATCTATAGTATTGAGTAAGACAATCCCACCCCCCTTATCTGCTGGCTTAATAGTCAGCTCAGTGTTGCTGCATAAACTCTGCAACGAACGCCATTCACTATTGGTAATGTTAAAATATAAACATTTCCGTTTACCTTGCAAAAAATATTTATAAAAATCATGTTCACATAATTTAATAAAACATTCCATTTGTGCTGGTAATACAGGTGAGAAAGTGCTCTTACGTTTAAAACAACAATCTAAAGATTTCTCTTTCGTATCCCGTTTATTAAAGAAAAACAATTTTAAGAATACTAAACGTCCAAAAATTCTCAAGTCAGCTAGTAGTTCACTCAGTCTGCTGTCTTGTGAAGGAATAAAGGTGAGCCCTTTGTTAAGCAAAGAATAGTCAGATAAAGTGAGCTCATACCTGGAGTAATTAAACACTAATTGATTCAATCGTTCATGCGACGCCTCTGGTCCTGGTATCCACCCGAAAACTTTCTCTTTCTGCGGCCTCGGCTGTTGGAACGGTTCCTCGATGCTGTTCGCTTTTGCACAGGAAGTGGTAAAAACCACCGTATACTACCAATAGGAAATTTAGACCTGGCTCCCAACATGTTTTCTGTCTGTCTATCTTTATAGCCCTGTTGGTTCGGTGGAGGGGTATCCACATTTAGTGGAACCTCTGTCACTTTATTGCTACCTGGTTGTGTAGTAAAAACTTCACCAACATTTGTTTCATGAATGGTAGAAAAAACATCCATAGTAAGAGGGGCAGCACCATTAGCCATGGAAGATTCACGATTATGAAAGGTGGAAGAAATAGATACTGCATCATTATTAGGTTGCTGAGTCGTATTGGTTCTCGGCCAGACAAACACCTGACCAAGAGTAAAATCCCTGTAATCATGCTGGAGTTTGCCGTATTTAATATGCTGTAGCTTGTCACTATAAGTTGTAACTTGCAAATACATATTATCCAGTCTCTTTACATAATTTTCACCTTTAAAACGATTATGCAGATCTCTATTCAGAGTCTCTACCTTTGCTAATAAATCCGCTTCCAAGGGAGAAAAATAATCAATGAGCAGCTTCATATAGTTATTGCTGAGTTCTATATTAAGCTCTTGCCATCTCCTTAAGAGCTCAGGATGGCTATCACCATACGAGGGCATGCAAAGAACCCGCATGCCACGGGGAATAACATGGAAGTGCAAACACGCTTCCATGTGTCGTCTCTGCCATATATATCTTTGTAATTTATACAGGTCATTCTCTAACTCTCTACTCAGTATATTAGAGCTCCAGGGAAAGTAAAGGGTTGTTCCATTGATTAACGATTGTATTCCACCTCATGTTAATGTCTCTTCCTGCAGGGTTATAATCCAGCTCTATGGGTGTTGTATCCATCGTGTGATAATAGCGGTGCCAAGATAAAAAGAAAAATACTAGAAAAATAGGTGCCACTAAAAATCTGAAGGTTCACTCGTCAACTCAAACCAAGCAGGCTGTAATAATATCAGTAATGATGAATACGAGTAGATACCACCACGATTATCCAATAAACTAAACTGTAGAATTCTACGACATTTATTTAAATAAATAATAACCGCTATTATCACACGATGGATACAACACCCATAGAGCTGGATTATAACCCTGAAGGAAGAGACATTAACTTGAAGTGAAATACAATCGTTAATCAACGGAACAACCTTTTACTTTCCCTGGAGCTACAAACACCGACAGTAGCATCCAAAGGAGGTAATTTGGAAAATTACAATGAGTTTAATATGCTGAGTAGAGAGTTAGAGAATGACCTGTATAAATTACAAAGATATATATGGCAGAGACGACACATGGAAGCGTGTTTGCACTTCCATGTTATTCCCCGTGGCATGCGGGTTCTTTGCATGCCCTCGTATGGTGATAGCCATCCTGATCTCTTAAGGAGATGGCAAGAGCTTAATATAGAACTCAGCAATAACTATATGAAGCTGCTCATTGATTATTTTTCTCCCTTGGAAGCAGATTTATTAGCAAAGGTAGAGACTCTGAATAGAGATCTGCGTAATCGTTTTAAAGGTGAAAATTATGTAAAGAGACTGGATAATATGTATTTGCAAGTTACTACTTATAGTGACAAGCTACAGCCTATTAAATATCGCAAACTCCAGTGTGATTACAGGGATTTTACTCTCGATCAGTTGTTTGTCTGGCCGAGAACCAATACAACTCAGCAACCTAATAATGATGCAGTATCTATTTCTTCCACCTTTCATAATCGTGAATCTTCCATGGCTAATGGTGCTGCCCTTCTTACTATGGATGTTTCTTCTACCATTCATGAAAGAAATGTTGGTGAAGTTTTTACTACACCACCAGGTAGCAATAAAGTGACAGAGGTTCCACTAAATGTGGACACCCCTCCACCGAACCAACAGGGCTATAAAGATAGACAGACAGAAAACATGTTGGGAGCCAGGTCTAAATTTCCCATTGGTAGTATACAGCGTTTTTTACCACTTCCTGTGCAAAAGTGAACAGCATCGAGGAACCGTTCCAACAACCGAGGCCGCAGAAAGAGAAAGTTTTCGGGTGGATACCAGGACCAGAGGCATCGCATGAAGGATTGAATCAATTAGTGTTTAATTACTCCAGGTTTGAGCTCACTTTATCTGACTATTCTTTGCTTAATAAAGGGCTCACCTTTATTCCTTCAAAAGACAGCAGACTGAGTGAACTACTAGTTGACTTGAGAATTTTTGGACGTTTAGTATCCTTAAAATTGTTTTTCTTTAATAAACGGGATACGAAAGAGAAATCTTTAGATTGTTGTTTTAAATGTAAGAGCACTTTCTCACCTGTATTACCAGCACAAATGGAATGTTTTATTAAATTATGTGAACAAGATTTTTATAAATATTTTTTGCAAGGTAAACAGAAATGTTTATATTTTAACATTACCAATAGTGAATGGCGTTCGTTGCAGAGTTTATGCAGCAACACTGAGCTGACTATTAAGCCAGCAGATAAGGGGAGGTGGGATTGTCTTACTCAATACTATAGATTACAATGAAACAATGTGTTTAATGCTTGAAGAAGCAATTACATATAGTGAGATTAATGGTAATACATTAATTGAGATTATTACGAATATTCATGAAGTGATTTATGATCTGCTTATGTGCAGACAAATTAGCCATGAGTTGTATGAATATCTCCTAGTTGAACAACCTTTAATTCCTTATATTAAAGGATTACCCAAAGTCCATAAGGAGGTTTTTCCATTACCCATGCGCTCTATAGTGGCGGGTGAAGGGTGGGCCACTGAAACAATATCTGTATATTTAGAGAAGGCCTTAAATCCTTTAGTTAGGGATATTTCAACTGTACTAAGAGACACTTACCAATTAATTGACACTTTAGAACAGTTTTCTATCAATGGGATTACAGACACCTATTTACTTGTTACTCTTGATGTGAAGAACCTGTTTACTTTGATCCCTAATGACTATGGTATCGAAGCAATCAGGGAGTTGTTGAATCATAATATCAATGTTAGTAATGATCAACAAATACTTATATGTACCTTGCTAGATATCGTCCTCTCTAATAATGTATTTATGTTCAGTGATAAGCTATACTTACAGAAATGGGGTGTTGCTATGGGCACCCCATGTGCTAATACATATTCTAATCTTGTAATATACCACTGGGAGAAAAATTATCTTTTTAACAGCATATACTATGAAAAAATGTTGTTGTATAGGAGATTTGTGGATGATATACTGATATTTTGGAATGGGACTATAGAAGAAGTTAGGGAGTTTATTGACTACTTAGAATCGACTACCAATTTCTTAAGATTTACCATGGAATATTCCAGGTCCACTATTGATTTTTTAGATATTACTATCAATTTAGATGGACGAGGTTATATTTCAACATCCCTTTTTAGGAAACCGTGCTGGAAGAATACGTTACTTCAATATGATAGTATGCATCCGTGGTTTGTTTTTCCTAACATAGTCAAAAGTCAGTTTATTAGATTAACTAGACTGTGCAAAGAGATTAATATACTAAATGAACAAGCTGATGTTATGGAGTATCTTTTTATAGAAAGAGGATATAATAGAGATATGGTGAAAGATATAAGAACTTCAGTTCTTAAAGAACATTATAACATGGATAAGAAAGGGCACACTAGGCATAAGGGCCCTTTGTATAATAATGATAATTATAACACGAAAAATATGAGAGTGATGTTTACCACTAGGTTCACTAATGATAATAAGGAAATTGTAAGAATTATACGGAGGAACTGGCATATTTTGACAATAGATTCTTCTATCGTCAAAATAGTAGGTGAAACACCAAAATTTACCTATAAAAACAGCAAAAACTTGAAAAGGTTACTATGTATGGATCATGGACAATATGTCAATAAACAGCATCTTGAACATAACGAGAGGGTAGGTACATATCCCTGTAGTAAGTGTAACATGTGTAAAATGATTGTTGATACACAGGTATATATACATCCTGATATGGAATATGTTTTCAAATCCAGGTTTTTTGCTTCATGTAATAGCACTAACCTTGTTTATTTAGCCTCTTGTATACAATGCCAAGCATTTTATGTTGGCATGACAACAAGAAGGCTTAAGGATAGAGTCTATAATCATTTATATGAAATTAGAAAGTCTAATCAGCAGAATGCTTTAGCTAGACACATTATGTCGAATGAGGGATATGATTTTAGATTTAGAGTGTTGCAACTAGTAACCCCAATAAGAGGGGGGGTAACAATATGAACCATTTGTAGTTAGTGGAACTCCAATGAATCTTTAAGTTACGAGTGCATCAGGCGCCTGGTCTTAACCAATCCATAAGCATTAAGCCTATACTTGAAGCACGCAGTAATAAATGATGCCACATTTCATATGTTCTTTATATTATTCATCAATATACTTTTATATTTTTATTATTATGGAACCTTGGAACAAATATTTATTATTATTAATTTTTAGAATTTACTAATATGATTTAGTTTATGCTTCATCATGACTTTAGTGACAGAGTTTTATAGTAAGTCATTTATGTGATGTATAACCTCTGTTAATATGTCCTATATTAGAGACACATATGTCTTTTGGGCTTTGTATTTCAAGCTATGTATCATTATGGTTTATAAATGCCTATCTTGCAAAATGTTTTTTTACATTTCATTTGTACGATTAACATGCTTACAGACTTATTGCGGTGATATAAATGTTTATGAATTGTTAGTGTGCTTGAGCATTTGTTGATGCGTAGCATTTCTGTAGATTTGTAACTGTGATTAGAGTGTAGGGTAATTACTAAGTCCATTCAGGTAATTGTGATTTTAAATAATTGGGTTGATTGATTGATCAACTACTTTGTTGATATGAAAGGATTATACCTTTTGTATAAAAGGAAGTCTTAAATGGAAGTATTTTAAGATCTGATGAAGCGTACCTGTTAGTACGCGAAAGCGCTCAACTTTCTTGCGTTTTATTTGTATTTTTATTTGTATTTTAATAAATGTCGTAGAATTCTACTGTTTAGTTTATTGGATGATTGTGGTGGTATCTACTCGTATTCATCATTACTTTGTCAAAAAAGTTTTATCGACTGGGGCAGATATGAATTTATTGGGTCTATGAGGAACATGTTCCTTGGCCTCCGGTGACTCCCACACCTTACGAGAGATCAGATCCATGAGCTCGTCGTAAGGTGGAGACACCCAAGAAGTGGAAGGTTGAGACCCAAAAGCCTTCAAGAGCACAGACTCATCCTCAGTATGGGGTCTTGGACTGCCAGTTGCCCCTCTGACTAAGGATCTCTAGTATCTCTGAAAAAGAGATATCCTCAGAGGGAGACTGAGGGGACCCTTCTGACTCATCTAAGTCTGTGTCAGATGTCAACGACTCCTGTGGGGAGTCTAAGTGCCTCCTCTTGCACAGTCTCTTTCTGGGCATCTCCTCAGTGGGGGGTCTGGGGAGGTCTCAGAAGAGCAGGGGACACCCTGTGGGGGTACTTGAGGCTCAGGGTCTTTACGCTTAGAGGGGTCAGTTCATGCAGAAGTAGACACAGGGGCTTGAGGGGAAAGGGAAAGCTGAACTGATGCTGATGTTGTCTTTGGAGACAAAACTCTCCTCATAGCATCGAAGGAACCATGGCTCCGATGAGGAGGAGTGGACGAAACTGAGAGTACCATCCGATCTTCACACACTGAAACCCTGGGCTCTGAGCCTGAGGTAGGAGCTGAGCTCATCCGAGCCAAAGCCCCGAGAGGGAGAGTCGGCACCGACAAGTCAGTGCGACTATCCTCCCCGGACCCGACTGGAGAGCGTCAGCTCCTAGAGCCCTCGGTCGGTGCCGAGGACATCCAAGTAGATGAAGCCAATAACCCCGAAGCGGATATCGGCTCCAAGGGTACAACCGCCTCTGTTCGACTTCCCTTGGCTCAGAGAGTCCAGTACGGCTCTGAGGAGAAGTAGACAAGTTCGGTTCCATGGTCTTCGGCACCGACAAGCTGGTCGGGGCCGACAACAATTTGGCAAGTCGTGGTGCCTGTAAAAGCTTCTGCACTAGCCGATCCATGTCCAAATCCAAAAGGCTGACTGAAGACTTAGCTGAATGCACCAAAGATGCTGACTGGAGCAAAGGTGAAGGAACTTCGGAGACCGGCTCCAATACTGAGAGCTGGCTCCAAATCAAAGGTACACTCGGCTCCGATGACTGTAGAACCAATGACCCTCCTTCTGAAATTTTAGTCTTTTTGGATACCTTATCTGAAGACTTGGATTTTGAAGATTTGGGGGACGTACTAGCACCTTCATGGCTATTCAAAACCTCTGAAAAAGATTGCTGTAGCAATCCTCTGTCTATAAGTTTCCTCCTTCTTTCCAAGAGGACAATTGAAGAGGAGTGACAAATGCTACAGGTGTCTTGGAGATGCTTGGCCCCCAAGCAGTAGACACATTGAATATGTTCATCAGTGATGGACATTTTCTGCCCACAATCTGGGCATTTTTTAAAACCTGATTTGGGATGGGATTTCACCCTATCCTCTGACATACTGAGAGAAAAACAGTAAATAGATTCACAAACAACTAAGACCAACCCAGGCTAAAGGCCCACACAAACTAAAAAGCCAACAAGCCCCTAATTTAAAACAATTTAAACTATCTAAACTATCTAAAAATAATGGAACTAACACACACTACATAAATATATCAAAAAGGAAACTTTTTTTAAAAACTTGCTGTTAATTCTGTTTCTAAAATGGTCCAAGCTATCTAGATCACCGAGATCTCTCTTGCCGCGGCAAATTAGATCTGATGTAATTCTAGCAGAGCATGGTGGGATAAGGGGCTGGTCTCGAGATCCTGGCAAACCTTGAGCTTGCTATTGGCCGTGTCGGAGCCGAGGATCGGCTCCAACCCATCAGTGAGAATAATCGGCGAGATTAACAACTTCACATATTCTGTTATAAGAGTATGTCTTCATTTCTAATCAGTTTTCATTACTTGTGTCTCTGGACTTACTTCATTAGAGTTCTACTTAAAGATTTAAGATCCTGGCTCCACATCTGGTGAAATATACACATTACTGTCAGTCGTCACAGACTTCCTTTCACTTTACCATAAATACCCACATATACAATATCAATACAGTTCCCATAAAATGCATCAGTTAAAAAAGTATCTTGGTATTGAAACATGATGATCCTTTTTAACACATTTTTTAAGTAGTACCAAGAACATTTTATTAGGACTGTTGACAAATGCATACTTGTGCATCAATAGCTAAATGTTACATAAAAAACCCACAAGGAAAAAAGTCACAAAAGGAAGTGAAGGGTAACATTTTCTAACAGTACATGTTTTAATTCAGACACCTGTAAGGGGATTTACCACTTTAACATGAATCATATCTGTATATCTTATTCTCATCATTATCATTTAAAAACTCAGGTAAGTTATCAGTGAGGGCACAGATCATAAAAGACGACGTTTTCCCCTGTATCTCCTGGTTTCATTCAGCTGACTGCTAAAGGCAACATAAATCTCATTCTTCATGCACCGGCTTGCTGCCTTATCCTACTTCATCACCAATGTATTCTGTTTACCTAATATTATTGCAGTAATGGAATAGGTAGCTGAGACAGCATATTGCTGGAAAATATTCATCAAATTATGTGGGCGAATGTGAGATAATGCAGTGAGTGTGTACACTCGAGCACGTGTGTGTGTGTGTGTGTGTGTGTGTGTGTGTGTGTGTGTGTGTGTGTGTGTGTGTGTGTGTATACATTTAGGGAGGCAGATAAAATTAACAAAAAGGCTTCATCTTGAAATTCAGAGGACTTTAACAACCGTCAGCATAATGAGGCTACAAATGTGGGAAACAAACACAGTATTAAATGGTACCTTGGAGTTTTCCACACTGTCGGAGGTAACAACAATATTGGAGTCAGTGCACATATTTTGAAGGGGTATGAGCTGGTGTATCCTCCCATCTGCAACTTGCAAGATGGTGCAGTCTCCCCCCATACACACACAAATACTTTAATATTTGATTCAGATGTACAGATATTGAGGCCCCCTGTCAACTCATGTTTGATTAATATCCTGGGAGGAGCCTGCATGGGGGGAGGGGGGGTAGAATGAAAAGCATATGCCTGCTTACCTGACTTCTTATGGAGGATGTAGACATGCTGAGACATATCCTGTTTGACTACTGGCTGAGACCAGAATCCTGAATCACCAGACAGCATTGGGGGATGGCTTATATCACTGTGCTGCCACAAAGGTGGGTTAGTTTCTTTCTCACACCTTTATGTACATCTAGCATATTTGTATTACCAAGCACATCCTAGGTGGAGTAGATCCCTAAATAAGACAGCAAGTTCACCTTTCCACTGCAGTAGGATGACCCTTCACTCTTTTTCTGCTACTCATTTACAAAGCAGATTAAAGCACAAAAGACTTCTACCCAGAAAAATAAGGACCACCACTCCAAAAGACAATTTCTTGGATATGCCCAAATTGTGGTGAACCAAGGAAGAACAGAATGATAAACAGCTCAAAGTATGGGTTGATGATAGAAGAAGCTGGCAACAACAGATCAGTCCTTTAGACCAATAAAAACTAGAATCCACCATAAAAAAGACAAAAAAAAAATAATGGCATTATGGTGAGTATTGATTTTTACAGTAAATGGATGAATGAATGAATAAATAAATAATTTGCATGAGAGGCATAGCTAAATTCCAATAACATAGTAGACAGCTATAACACAGTGTCTGCTCATGATGGCACTAAATAAAAGGAAAGAATGTTTATTTAATTCAAATAAGACATTACAAATATTCCATTTTCCAAATTAATTTTGACAGTCTATTTTGTATAGAAACAACACATATTGAAGTGTGCGTGTGCTTGTTTGTATGTAACTAGCACAGAAAATCATTATGTTTTTGTGGATGAAAATATTTCTCCTGCAAGTTTTGAGGTTCATTCTTCTGCAAGCATGTTCTTTGTTATCATATACTTCATGAACAGTTTTTGTCTTCTGAACTGACGCCCTAATATTTTTTGTCAAACATGATGTTGCAGCACATCTATAGAAATGTATAATCGATGTATATCACTTTGAAGAATTTCATAGCTAAAACTTGATGCTCTACAAATCCATCAACAAAGAGATGCAATTCACATAAGCAGCTTTTTTGATTTTTGTTTATCTAGCTTCCCAAAGGAGTCACCGAATTCTGAGTAAAGATAACAGAAGTTATGACATGGACTTTATAAAAGGAATATGAGAAACAGCTTGTACTCACATTAAATGATTTCTTGATGTGTAACAAATGCCACAGTCAAGTGTATGTTATTCTTGTTGTACTCTACATAGTTATATTGAACTGACAATGTCAGATGGCAGTCAGCATTGTATCAATCATGGCAGTTGCCACGGCCACCACGTGCAGTGCACCATGGGACTGAGTGAACAATATGATGCTGTAGTGTAATTAATACAACTCTAGACAGTGACACTTCAGCAGTCTCTGAGCACTTAAAAGATATTGTGGCGAAATAAAAAATTCTGGAAAAAATTACTTTTTTGGTTTCAGTTTGATTTCAGACTCTCTGAATACAGACAACAAATTCAGGAGACAGCAGCTTAAAGAAAAAAACATGACAAAAATCAGTCAAATAAAAGGAAATAACTAGCCTGGAGAGAGAGAGAGAGAGAGAGAGAGAGAGAGAGAGCAAGTGGAAAGAGAAAGGGAGGCAGAAGCTGCAGAGAGGGAGATAGATAAAGAAGAAAGACAGTAGCATTGCTTTGCAAGAAAGAGATAGTTGTCCTTCAAAAACATATGATTAATTGCTGTAAAAATCAATCCCAGAATGTTAAATTCAGTACCACATTTTTTCTTAGTATAAAGGGGAATGAACTTAATAGTTTTATTCAGACTGCTGAATGTATGCATAATTAGCACAAAACTAACTTAAGAAAGTGTGGGAGGTTTTTTACCCCTCTGCTCACGGATGGGGCAGTGCATGTTATTAAGTAAGATGACTGATACAAATTGTAATTTATTTACTATTTATGTATGTATGTATTTATTTATTTATATTTGTTTACTGAGGTAGTGCACTGATCTCAATGGACCATTTGCAAACACAGCCTGGGTGAATAGAATCACATAAAAAGTTAAACAAATATATTTACAGATACAAAGATATAAATATTTGCAGATGTAAAAATATGTTACAACATCTAGCTCAAGTAGCAGTTTACAAAGCAAAATATTGATGGAAAAACGTAATTATGCTTAGCAGAGCTTTTTGGATAAGATGCAGCCATAGTGACTGAGATGGCTTATGCTACATTGGACAGCAGCGTGTCAGTATATAGAGAGGTATGAAGACATTAGAAGATGCATATGAAAATAGTTTCAGGAATGCATACCATAGGAAAAGACAGAGAAATGGGGAAAGAGGCATGCACAGGAAGAGGAATAGAAAGGAGAGATGTATGAGAGATGCAGAGACAGATCAGAAGAGAGATGTAGGATGAATGTGAAGCAGAAAGAAGGGGGATAACAGGATGAGATAAGGAAGGATGAAATAGGGATAAAGGGGAGGGAGAGCAAGTCCTTGTACCCCCCATCAGTAAACCAGGACATCCCCAACACCTGCCCACCCCCCTCATCACCAGGGAGCAGCTCCTTAATGCCCTCTCAAAGGCAAAAAATACAGTCTCCATGGGGCCGGAAAACATCCCTGGCTGTATCCTTCATGAACTCAGGCATGAGCTCTCAGCTCCATTAGATACTCTATTGAACCAAAGCCTGAGCACCGGCTTCACCCCAGCTGAATGGAGGACAGCCACTGTCATCCCTCTACACAAAGGTGGAGTGTCCACTGACCCAGGCAGTTATAGGCCTATCAGCCTAACTAGCCTAATCTGCCAGGCCATGGAATGCATTATCATAGACCTTATAAACAAGGACATTAGCAACCTCCAAATGCTTGACCCCACACAGTTTGGTTTTGTCAAATGGAGATCATGCCTGCTAAACTTGGTTGACTTCTTTGAAACAGTCACCAAAGCCATTGGACGAGGGGAAGATGGTGCACACTGCCTATCTTGACCTAGCCAAAACCTTTGCACTATTCCCCATTCGGGCACAATAGATAAACTCTCCCAGCTAAGCATTAACCCTAACTGGCTCACTGATAGAACCCACTCAGTCAAAGTAGGGGAAGCCACCTCTAGTAACAGACATGTAATGAGTGGTGTACCCCAAGAATCAGTCTTAGGACCTCTACTGTTTGATATATACTTTTCTGAGGTGCAAGCCAAAACCAGTGTTTTGTGGGTGACCAAAGTTGCAGATGACTGCAATCTGAGCACTGTCTTAAATTCCCCTAGTGATGTGAACATCCTCCAAGAGGGCCTTATCCAAACTAATGACTAGTGCCAGAAGCAAGGCCTCAAACTGAATGCCAAGAAATGCATCATGATCACCTTTGGGGAAAATGTCATCCCCTCTAATTATCACACTAATAACAATGTACTACGCATGCAATCAGTTGTGAAGGACTTGGGCACCCAGGTTGATAGCAACCTGACTTTTGACCACTACGTTGCCTCTGTTGTATGGAAGGCTTTCTACATGGCCCACTTCATAAATAAGGGTATTTCATCCAGGAACAAGGAGGTCATAACATTCCTGTACTCCTCCCTTATCAGACCCATAATCGAGTACAATGCTGCCTTCAGCATGTACCTTGCCAAGCACATGCAGCAGTTGGGGAGACCACAGAGGTTCCTGACCAGGATCTCAGACACCTATCCTATACAGATAGGCTAAAATCCCTGTCCCTCTACTCAGTCTCATACAGACTGCTCAGAGGTGACCTGTGTCTGGCATACAAGGCCATATCAGACCCAGCATTGATGGAATTGCTGCATATCTGTAAGACAAACTCCAGTCATGCAACCCACACACAAGGCCTTAACCTGGTCTGTGACATTAATAGAACTTGTTGGTGGGATAGATTTGTGTCCCAAAGACTCCACTGTCTGTGGAATAGACTCCCTCTCCATGTCAAGCAGAGTACCAGGGTACCTCTCTAGCCCTCTTTAAGAGGAACCTGGATGACTGGATGGGAAACACTAGGATCCCAACTGTGTCCCTGCTGGACAGAGGAAACAGGTGCTGACTTTGAGGGAACATGGGCAAAATTCTTGGCTAGGATTATAAGGGCCTCCGGGCCAATAGCCTAGTATCATCCTATGAACCTATGAACAAGGTTAATTTTGCATGAAACAGATGCAAAGGCCAGCACAAAGTGGTGCGCAATAAACTAATTTATTTATGGCACATAGGAAAAGAGATCCATAAAAATTCAATCAGACTGGTTTCAGCTAAACAAAGCCTTCCTCAGTGTAAGCCATATAATGCCAAAGTATAATGCACCATTATATACATGCACAAAACAACAAGAATTATTTTCATTATTTATAACTGTTCAAGTCCAGGAGAAAATAAACTTTCCAGTTTAATGATCCACTTTTTTTCTTTATTATTCAGAATAGAATGCCAACCAATTTTATTACATCTACCACCTATAATCCTGTCTATGATAATAAACCTAAATCTGCAGTTTTGTGTGTAAGGAAATGTTTATACAGGGCACTAGATTGTCTCTTGTTTCTTATATCACTAAAATGTTCCGTGATTCGTAATCTTAATGGTCAGGATGTCTATCCAATATAGAAAGCTGAACAAGAACAAGTGGCCAGATAGATGACCCAATCTGTGTTACAATTTGCTAAAAATTTTATGTCAAATACATTTGGTGATTTTTTGCTGGAGAATTGTTTAGATCTGGTTATTTTAGAGCAGTTTTCACAAGGGACACAACCATATAGAGGCTCACCCATGATTGTATGTTGTTTATGCCCAATAACTTGTCTGATTGAATTTTTATGGATTTCTTTGCCTATTTGCCATAAATAAATTAGTTTATTCCACACCACTTTGTGCTGGCCTTTGAATCTATTACATGGACAGATTCCTTTTGGGCCATTGCACTTGCTGTACTTGTGAGGGTTGGTTTTCTTTTGCATTCATGGTTATCTTCACTACTGGCTCGTGGTGTGCTATACATTTGACTTTGTGTTGGAGGATTTCTTTTCATTGGAGTAATAAGTGTTTAGCTGCTTCATTACCTATTGGTTTGTAAGGAACAATGGACACTATATGTTGGATCTTGTTGGGCAATTTTCGTCTCCACATTTAATAGTGAGTTTCGGGTCACAACTTTAGAAGAAATAGTTTGCAGTTTTTGGTTGGAAGAATTGATCTGTGGTGACCAGGACAGAAAATCAGTTTTGTGGTTTTTTTTGATGATTCCAGTAGGTGGATCTTTGGACAATATTGATTTTTAAGTGATACAAGCTTAAAGATGCCATAACGTGACTTTCGGGTCCACAAAATTCAACCTCATCTAAGACTGAATCCAACCCACCTCCCCCATTTCACTTCCAACCTGTCCCTACAGCTTTTATTCTTACCCTTTTACAAAAACTTAAACCTTGCACTCCCTCTGCTGACCAACTACCTGCAGAATACTTACAGTTGGCAGCCAAATCCATTGCCTACCCCATCTCCATTCTCATCAATAGAAGCATTACTGAAGGATACGTCCCCATTCTTTGGAAAGTCTCACATATTATTCCCCTTCATAAAGGGGGAGACTCCACTGACCTTTCCAACTATCGTCCCATAGCCCTACTCTCCCCTTTATCTAAGGTTATGGAAAAGTGCATCCATAGGCAATTATTAGACCACCTTCTCCATAATAACCTGCTCTCCAACTCCCAACATGGCTTCAGACCTTCCCACAGCACTACTACTGCCCTCCTCTCCTTCATGGACACCATCAACAAAAACCGCAACCTTAACATGCTCTCCTCTGCACTTTTCATTGACCTGTCCAAAGCTTTTGACATGGTAAATCACAATATACTCATAAATATTCTGAAATCTATGTCACTTGATGCACTAGCTATAAAATGGTTCCTATCCTACTTAAATAACAGACATCAAGCTGTGCTCTGGAATACCACCCTTTCTACCCAACTACCCGTTAATATTGGTGTCCCTCAAGGGTCCATATTAGGCCCACTCCTATTTTCCTTATTCATCAATGACCTTCACGAAGCAGTTCCCCAAGCTACATGCATACAATACGCAGATGATTCTACACTTATATGCTCAGCCACATCTGAATTTGAACTTCACTTCCTTACACAGAACTTATTTAGCTCAGTAGAACTATGGTTTACAAAACGCTGTCTCATACTAAATCCCAAAAAAACTAAACTTCTACTTTTTACACCTACCAATAAATCTCCACCAATTGACTTCACTATAGCTTCCAATAATAGCACCGTTATATCCCAGGATCTTACTACCAAACTGCTAGGTATCACCATAGACAACAACCTTAACTTTGACACTCATATTAATAATATCTTGAAAACAACTAACAGAAAAATAGGCTCTCTATATAGGATCAAACCCTTCCTCACCCCTGCAACTAGAATAACTATTGCCCGCACCCATCTAATCTCTACCCTACTCTATGCCTCTCCCATTTTCACTAACCTGTCAAAAAATAACCTTAAAAACTAGAAAACACCTACAACAACATAGCCAGATTTGCCACTGGTAACCCTTTTAAAACACACCACTGTATTAATCTAAAATACCTAGGGTGGCTTGAATTACAGCAACAGCTAAAATATAATCAACTGACCATTGCCCATAAAATTCTTTATCAACCTGCTAAGACACCCATACTATCTAACCTTATTCATCCCTACAATAACCTGAAATCCCTAAGATCTTCACAAAAACTCCTCATAAATATTGTCAAATCAAACAATAGAGCTGGAGACTCTCTCTTCACTAACACTGTTGGGAAAATCTGGAACTTACTCCCCACTGAACTTTCAACACTTCCCTCTATTTCCTTGTTCAAAAATAAACTTAAGCTCTTCCTTAAAACACATTGGATGTGCCCCTGTACTAAACCTGACTAACCTACATGCTCTCTCTACTTGTTTCAACCCCACCTTACATGCTCTAGCTACCTGTTTCTACCTCACTGTCTCAGCTCAGTAACAATCTCATCAGTATTCAACTACCATTCTACCTCTACTACCTAGCCTTACCTATTAGTATACTCTCATAAAAGTTCCAATCTTCTCGATTAGAACTTTCTTACTCAACTTCTGTTCCAGTCTTACTTTCCTTTTTTCCCCTTCTTATATCTAGAATTATATTATGTGTTTTACTATCTATCTTTCTGAACAGTTAAAATACAGCCTCATGATAAATTGTATTATGTTTTAGTCAATATTTTGTGTTATATACTCTATATACCTGTAACCACTTTTTAGCTAATACTGCCTTAGTTATTATTAATGTAGTCGATCTCATGTATGTACTTCTGTAGATATGTACTGTTATTGAAGTTTGGAGCTTATCTCCCCGGGCCTCTACTGAAAATGGACATATATCCAGCTAGACTAGCCCGATCAACAAATGTAAAATAAAAATAAATAAATAAATAATTTTTTTAATAGGACATTGTTTGGGACTTGATCACAAGGATTGTTTTGTTCCGGTTGGGACATTCAAGTAGTTTTGTGACATGGTTTCCGATTTGATGAGGTGCACACTGGGATTAAAAGTGTATTTTGGTGGACAACAGGCTCAAACCATCATAGTTACTTGAATAGTTTCTGTTACGTGGTTTCAACAGTATTATTTGTTTTTTTTTCTTTCAGGCCTCATTCAGGCACTAGCGGTATGAATTGCTTAAATCTTTTTTCACCGCATCAGGAATAAACTGGAGCCTTCTTATAAACAGACATGGACATTGTGATTATTTTCTAGAATAATCACTGGTATATACGTTTTATTTTGTATCAAAAACTGCTTAATATTTTGGATATTTGATTGATGGTTGATTTATTAACGTACATCAGCCATACATGGGGGATGTTTAATGTAAATCTTTGCATCTCAGGTTTTATGTGATTATAAGTGGTTGGTGTACAAACCAGATGACCAGAAAAAACAGTTTGGCATGATATATATTCAATGTGATTTTTTATCATTAACATTTATGGTAATTATAGTAAAGCCTGTTGCTATCACACTTTTTTCATTTGGGATTTCAAACATATCACAATTATATATGGTCTGAACTGACACTTTTTGCATAGACTTGTTTGCATGGGTTTAGATGAACAGGTTCATTTTTTTATATAAAAGTATGGATATAGGTGTAATTTATGATCTCCACAACTGGGCCCGATCTTTTATGCATTTTCAATGAAGAAATAAAAATGTTTCTGTTCAGGGGAACATAGCACTGCGTTAGTAAGCTATTTATGTTTATACATAATTTTGTACTTTGGGGTGGCACTGATTTTTGAGCAAGCCATAACGGTGAATATAAACAGACATATCTGCTCAAGTGCAAGGGCTATTATTGTTCCCCTATAATTGTCTTTGGTCCTTTTTCTTATACATGCATCTATTATGCTATTTCTAGGCCAAGAGACTATAAATGTATATGTTTTTTTTTTTGGGGGGGGTCATAGCATTTCACTAATATTATACTGTTTGGGTTGATTCAGACCATATTAGTAGTCAAAAGAGTTATCTCAAGATACACAGGGGCTATTATTGTTCCGCTTCACATATTCTTCTTTTGTATATGAGACTGGACTCAGGATAGTGTAGACTATATGTTCATTTTGTCCAGTTGGTTACACTATTTCATCAAATTTGTTTTTTTGCACACAAGAATGGACCTGGTTTAGTGGGGAACACATATATACATATATGTATAGGCATTGGTTCTCTATGTGGAATTGGTCCTATCACTCCGTATATAAGTGTGGAGGCTCTTTGTATATGATTTGTGCATAGACCTTATTTAGGTATTGCAGATTATTTTCTACACAGGTGTTATAGGAGACTGTTTTCACAGACACAAACAAACACACACACACACACACACACACACACACACACACACACACACACACATGTATATATACACTTACATTTTTCTTATTTCTTAGGAATATTTCCTATCATTATACCATTAGGTGACTGGGTGTTGCATCTACACCAGATATGGACCTTAATAAACTTTTACAAGACCTTTCAGTGGATAGGAATAATTTGGGGGGTTTGGACTGGGGCCCAAAGTTGACATAAATTAAACAGTTAATTTAGAGGGGCCGGACAACATATACATTTCTAGTTTTCAAAAACTAACTAAGAGCAGCGGACATTAAGGATAAATGTTTGGCATTCCAAACGTTTTAAGGCCTATCAAGCGAAGGGTATTTCCCCGAGGGGGCTTAGAGTCAGGATTCAACAATTAGTGGCTAATATAGATGAGGAATTATTGGAACAATGGGCTCTTGCCCAACAACAGGCATGTATGAGTTTTGTTGATATATACTGATGCTATTATGACAGGTCTGTTGACCAATGTATTTCAGAGTTTGTAGGTATTTGTGAGGAAACCAAAACATACGAGGGACATCCATGGCATGTTTCATGTCTGAACCAACTTAGTAAAGAATTACTGGTTTTGGAGAAACAAAAAAAGAAAAGAAAATGCATAAATTCAACAGAGATTTGGGGGATTATCAAAGAGGTAAACCCTTTGGGACAACTAAGAGTGTAAAATTTGGGAATTTAGATAGAAAGCCCTCTAAGAGGAAAAGACCTAGGTCTATCCTCAAAAAATCCAGAACTTCTCAGAGTGGAACATCAGGTGAGGATTCATCCTCTGCCACAGATTTGGATGTACAGCACACTTCAGACTCTCCAGTTTCTAAACATAGCCTTTTGGATAACATTTTAGGCATAAACAACGCGGGGGGGGGGTAGAAAACACAAGTCAGATACACGATGTGGAGACATTACTTCAAATTATGATATGTATCAGTCCACTACCTGTTTAATAATTGCCAGCTCATGTATATTATGGATAGGTATGGCTAAACATTCCTCTTATGTCTTTCAAAGCGGCAAGCGAGCGGGCTATGAACCAGGAGGCCCATGGATGTCATTTGGAGCTGTTGCAACGCAAGGCAGGTTAGTAATACTCTTGCATGTACTCTCATAGGAAATAACTCTAAAAGTAGTAGTAAGTTAATTGCCTGTATAAAACCTGTATTGTTTAAGGCATGTACTGCATACACCAGAGAATATGGCAGGAAGAGTCTAATATAGGTTGTGTGTAAATAAAAGCATAATAGCCTGTCAATAAAGGTCTAAATGCTATACTGCATGTCTTTACTCTGGTATCATATGCTAATGTAGATTTGCAATCACTTAATAGCACTGTTGTATTAAGCACTGTTACCCACACTGTGCTACATAAATAAAATGTGTAAGAATGTCTGTATATGACTGGTGTAATCCCAAGAGGTCATCGAGTACAAATGAGAGAGACAGAAAACAGTGAAAAGACAGACAATAAAATCCAAATAGTACACTCAACTGAGATGTGAACTGTTGTATTTTTAGCACACACTGCCATGGTTTGAATCCTGGGAGTGGTAGTAGACTGCATACAGAATCATACCCCACAACTGTACAGATATGTTCAGAATGTCCAGTAAATTGGCCCATATCTGCTGCCTGTCCCCCTGGGAAATCAGTGGGATGATCCCAAACATTTAGGCAGCAAACAATTAATACAACTGATTGTCAGACATCTATAAGAACAAACCTGTCACTCTAGCAACTCCCCAAAATGTTATGAGAGTAATAATCCAAGTACGTCCCATCTACACCCCCATGTTTTCAAGCTGTGACCAGAGTGTGTACAGTAACATAGTGAGATGTATGTGCATAATACTAATGTGGAATCTGGTAATTTGTGTGGCAACATTCAGGTAGTGCTAACAAACATTGCTCCCACAGGTCTGTCAGATGCAAACACTGCCTATAAATAAAATATTGATATCCTGTACTGGTACTGTGTACGCTGTTATTGTATGGCATTGTTAGTGTTGCAGTTGCTCTGAATAATACGGTATCACTCATCACTGTCACCCAGACTGTGCTACATAATATAACTGTCTAGGAAATCCTGTATAAGAGTGTTGTAATTCGCTAAAGGTTTATGAGGGCATTAGTTGAAATATGTCCTGGTTCACCTGCATGGGGACAAGATATGCCCAGAGTCCGTGCAAAAAGAGATGGACAAGTACGTGCATAACATCAACCTGGAATCTGGGAGTTTGTGTAGAAACAGTTAGTTAGTGTTAACAAACAATTCCTCCACAGGTATACCAGGTAAGAGATGTATACTGCAGGTAAAACCAGTTCATGTATAGTTGTCGACAGCCATACCACTGTCCAAAGTAAGGCAATAGGGTAGTGTACCAATACTTGTAAGGTATAGATAATAGCATTGACTAGAAAAGTAATGCGAACTACAAGAATATACTAGTTGTTAATTGACATATTTCTCTACCTCCCACCATATCCGCAACAATAAACTAAATACCCAACTCAATTGGTATGTGCTGACTTAACTCTAATGCTGGGACATATGTCCTATTGTTCTATAATTATTTAAATCTGTTTCTATGCATGTGCTATGTTGAAATACTCCCACATTGGTGGCATGATGCATCAATGTACCTGCATTCTGTTGTAATTACCACTGTGGTCCCACATATGCATCTGTTCTGTTTGCTATGCAATTGTTCCATATTTGGGGTTTGGGTTAATGGGAATATCTATGCATGCTGTTATACCTAAGCCTGGAATGTGTTGACTATTACTAACCCACATATGTTGATAAAACATACACATCATAGCACGCATGGGAATGCGGATCCAGCAGACTCACCTGTCCCACCTCAGCTAGCCTTGGCACTGGACACCAGCACATCTGGGGCCCAACCCGGGACGTCCTTGTCCGTTGCTCCTACACCACCTTTGGGTGGAACCACCTCAGGGGATGGGGCTTGCCCCCATGGGAACGGGCGCAGACAGGAACCTGTCACCCATCGCCAGGTCCTGGTCATGGTGTGTATCAAGCTCCACAGGGAGTTTGGACATCTGCTATGCCAGCTTGAGGACCATGTGTCATGACTATAGGGTCAGCCTGGCTCTCCAACTCAGCTCCAGCACAGCCACCTTCGGAGCTTTG
>NC_056733.1:1199143218-1199218218 GCF_019279795.1 Protopterus annectens
TGCTGGACCAGTAAATGAGGAGGCCCCAGGGTTGGTCCCACATGTGATATGGCCTGGTAACATGGCCATATGAGGTTGGAGAGGTGGTTCTGCTGGCAAATATTCCCTAAACATGCTATTGTGTTACTGTTATAAAACATATGTGGGTAGTAATAGCCTACACAATCCCAGAACATGTCCAACGGCATGCATATATATCCCCAATAACACAGAATGTCAGATGTTCAGCAATCACATAGCAAGCATACCACATGCATATATGGAACCATAGTGGCCCTGACAATGGCATGCAGGTGAATAGTCCGTAATGGCCAGCAATGATAGTGTACACACAGGGGACATGGCTACAAACACATAGCACAAAGTGTGGTACAAACATTATATGTCCAAACAGTAGGTAAGCTGTAGCCATACATATTGAGTTGTATGATCAGTTTGTTGTTGCGGATATGGTGGGGGGGTGACAGAGATGTGTATTAAGAACTATGGTAACCTTGCTGTAGGAGTTGCTAAGACCTGTTTTCATCTTTATGTCTTTCAGGCAAGATGCCCCATGGATGCCTACCTGCATATTCAGTTGCAGAAAATGACATTGTGCTGAACTACCTTATCCAGCACTACCCTGCCCTGTTTGTCAAGGCTGCACATGAGCAGCAAAAGTAGACTGCCTTGTGGAATGATCTAGTCCACAGGGTCAATGATGTTGGCCTGCATAACCACAGTTATTAGCACATCTGGCATCATTGTTCTGACCTGCTTCGCAATGCCTGTTGGCATGCTGCTGCAGTCCGGGGCAATCACCTCGCAACAGGGGTGGCGTCATGCCATCCATCCCCCCTGACAATTGTTGAGCTCCTCAGCAGCCTCGTAGCACGTGCCCATCTGCACACCCAACAACTGGCAGACACCATTGTGGAGGTGAGTGCTACCCACACACCGGCTGAGGAAATCAAATGTAAGGCCACAGGGCACATCAGTAGACCACTGTTGCTTATGCATCCACATCTGTACAGGTAGATCATGCATTTCTGATATGTCATATGTATATATAGTTTGTTGCTGCATAGTAGTAATAAACAGATGTGCATAAGTGGTAGTATTGTGGACTTGTAATGTTGATGTACTGTAATGCTGCACCCACCCCGTAGCAATGCCACAGCTGTGGCCAATGACATTGCATCTCTCACATTCTTATCTAGGTCCCTCTGGTATACCACCAAGGCAGCAGCCTGTAGCTAGTGAGTATGGTTTATGTTGATGCTTGCCAATACAACGGGCATGTAATGGTCATGCTATATTCCATGCACACATCTAACACACCTACCCATAATACATGCTGCACATGTTCACATATTGTTGCTGTTAACTGCACTGCATCACAGTGATGACCATGAAGGGGTATCATAAGGGTCTGTCAGACACCTGCAAGATAACTAACATTCTGTCATTGCGAAATGTGTCCACAGGGATTAACATAATGGTGGGACACATGGCCTACAGTAGGGACATGTGTGAAACATCACCCTTATACAGTGCAACAACAGTGCATATACTGTTGCATGGCAGATCAAGGAAGGGTGCATCATATCAGTAAGGGTGTGTACACTCCCCATAGCCATGGTATGGTTTGACAGTTGTCAGTGTAATAGTATTGGACTGGTCATACATGGTCCTCTGATGTTGAGATCTGTAAACTAGATATTAGGTATTCACAAATAACATCTATCATCCCAGGTATGGGTCACTGAAAATCATAGGGGCTGTGAGCATTAGAGCTGACGTAACTGACACAGTACTACACATTCAGCAATGGGTTGTACACCTGTGAGGTTTGGTGCACAGTACACGGCAGGGTGAAGAACAGGTGCACAACAATACTGTGTACATGGATGCAGTGTTTTCCAGGGGCAGGGGCATCACCTACTAACACAGACCATGCATCACACACATGTATACTGTTGCTAGCATAGACTGACTATAGCTGCACTGCATGCTGTTGTGTACCATATGTTATGCATGTTGACAGATGGGTAATGGGAGGACTCTGCAACCTCTACTGCGTGCGTGCGTGTGTGTGTGTGTGTGTGTGTGTGTGTGTGTGTGTGTGTGTGTGGTTATTTTGTCTGTAGGTTCAATCTGAAGTGGAGGGAGGTTGATGCATGTAGGATGTGTGTGTGTGTTTGTGTGGGTGTCCATGTATGCACATGTGTGACTGTGGGGTTATTCATACGGCAGTACTTCCCTTTGGGATCATGCAGCACATGGACATGGACTGACACATGACACACCAGGAATACTTGCCTGATAGTTGGGAGGATGGCCTAATGGTTAAGGTGCTTGCCTTGCAAACACACAAGCACAAGGGACAGCAGACACAAGGGACAATGGGTAGGCTGGCAATGCTGGCAGTTACAGTACTAACCTATGAAGTACCAAAGTAGAGGTATGCTGTGCAACAAAATCCAAAACAAATGGTACATGTGAGGCAGGCAGACCACTGCTGGCTTGTCAAGAAAGAAATCCAATGGATGGGAGAGGAGATCGCAGATATACCCAGGGATCACCTCAGTGTCACTGGTCGACAGAGGCACAAAAAAAAAATGGGTATAGTTCCATACTAGGGGGTGGCGTGGTAAACAAAATGATGGGCTAGGCTAGGCTTTGCCCCTCGGGCAGATAGCCTAGTATAAACCTATGAACCTATGAACCTATATGTAATCACTGGACAGCTGATAGTATAATACGGTCTGTAGCATGGAACATGCATTGGGAGGGAAAGTAGACATCAGGCATACCCTTAATATCGCATTCAGCAGAGAAGTGAATGACAACCCATGTATGCAGCACTACAGATGCATTGGGGAATTACTAGACAACACCAGAAAGTGTATCCATATATTACAGTTGTCACATGATAGGTTGATTGAGCAGCATATCTGGCATGTACTGAGCAATACTTACACATGACACTCCAGTGCATGACATTATGGAGTGAAAGTAATAGCCCTCACATATATGGGCCATGCTCATGATGTCTGGACATACACAGGGTGAACACTGAATGACAGCAGTGAGGCCATGTAAAACCACTCCACTCAGGTCAAGGAGGTAATGGAGTAACAGGTCTTGTGTTGTGATCACTTGTCTAGGAATTTAGAGGAATAATACATTAATGAGTGGTATTAATGAGTGTATGTTACCAAGTGTGATGCAGGATGGGGAACTTATGGGAATAAACATGGGACTGTCTGTAAAATCAGGTACAGGTAGTTATTAAGGTGGAATGTGTGTGTGTGTGTGTGTGTGTGTGTGTGTGTGTGTGTGTGTGTGTGTGTACTGTTATGCAATGCTGTACAGGTCTTAAAGTGCATTTCTTGTTTTCCCCCCACAGGTTATGAGGTGGGTCACAGCCCCGCATGCAATCTGATGTTGGTGTCCATACAGACACCGAAGATGATGATAGTACTGTTGAGGCACAGGTGGGGTTGTCAGGGGCCAAAACTGCACCATCATTTGACATCTCTCTCTTAGCAACCACAACCATGCACACAGTTTCAGTGCCTATACATACCCCATCACCAGTGGCCATAGCAGATGGACAGCTGGTTGGTGGCAGTGCACAGGAGAGTGTGGTATCCATGCCTACTGTGTCTGGTCACAGCAGGCATAGTCAGATGTCCGTCAGGGCACCACATAGGCAGATGTTCCTGGGTGTTCATGGTAGGGCTGCTGGTTATCATGCCCCTGGCAGAAGCACCACAACTGGCACCACCAATCGCATGTCTCAGGCTGTCATGGGGGAGTAGCACATATGGATCTGTACAGCAGACAGGGCCTGAGGCTGCAGAGGGCTGCTCTCACATCTGCAAGCGACAACTTCCATGAACTGTCTGGTGCCCTCCGTGCTCATACCAAGGTCATGGATAGATGGTTTGGTGAGATGATGGGCCTAATCGACCGTGGTTTGTCCATATTTGAACATTTGGTGGGAGTGCGGCAATGCCCGCATAGATGTAGGTCAGCAACACCAACAGCTGGCAGTCAACATGGACATGCTAGGACACCAAGGCACTCCCGTAGTGGCAGTACCAGCCCCAGCACTGCAGGGGGGGGGTTTCCACATTGCCCTGGCCAGTCCCAGGACGGACCTGGTTCCAGCGGACATCTGTCATCAGGGGAAAGTAGCACATCAAGGCCTGTACCTGGACATGCCCATGGAACCCCTGGCAGGCACAGTCCACATGTCCATGGCTGGAGGCAGTGAACTGCACACCCTGCCAGGTATGGTCTGCAGCTGTCCAAAAACACATGTATAGTGCAGCCACATGGCAGAACAGTGTGCATGCATACCCACCCACTATACAAACACACCTAGGGCAACCCCATACCTACACATACATCACCACGTCCAGTTCAACTAATGACACCCCTCACCCACACACATGGTGTCAAATGTATGGCCCACCCTCGGCCTCTCGCAAACCAACAACACACCCTGTGCTTATGATGATACCTGTACCACATCCCTGTCATCCATAACATTGATGCAGGGACAGGCTAATATGGTTCTGATGCACATTGTGACAGTACTACAATATACCAATGTACTGCAGTGTAACATGTTGTCAGGAGTAATGTTTAATGCATACATGTCAGGTAGTGTAGCCATCCAGCAATGATGCATTATAGCTTTTAGTAACACTGGGTGATTTTGGTCTCCATATAGTTATCCATTTGTGTTGTAGATGTACATGTGTCAGCAGGAGGATGGTCTGCAGTCATATTCCATAAGGGGTATGGCACTATGGTGACACTATGACTGTGAGATATCTGGGGTACAATTGAATACATATCACAGGTTTGTATAACAGTTATTGCCTGTGCCACATGGGCAGGTAACCCGCTGGGACATGCATAATCTGCAACCTGATGCAGACCCATCCACATACACGCACACTCTATTTGGCAACACTGGGACTAGACCCCTACCTAGGTATGTAGTGCAACTGAACTGTGCGGCTTTCATTGCACACATCACACAGCATTGAGAGTGAGGTGTGTTCCAGGTTACATGTTACATGGAGAATATCCCCAGACATGTACAGTATGGTAATGGGGGATGTAATGGTTGTAAATGGACAATATATAGTGTGACATATCATATACACATTAACAGACACATAACAGGCAGACACACATCCAAGAGACCTGGGCCTACCAGTGCTAACTAACTTACCCATGTAGCCAATGTGTTATAGTTAGGCTGCACACAGCACATACATAACTGGGCTGGATTGTGGTATCAGTTACCTGTATGGTTGATGGTGACAATGGTATAATAAAGTGGCACATGGGACATATACCAGCTGTACCATGGTGTAATGACAGTGTACACAGCATCCACAACCCCCCAGTGGATATTGTACTCACTGGAACCCATGATGACACTTTGACATACCAACCATCACGCATTGCCCACGACTACGATACAACCCATTGTATATCACAACAGTGGTACTACAGAGATATGCATCTATTGCACATGCCGCATGCATAGTAGGGTGTTGCATTGTCATGCCTCACCTATGGGCAGCAACAACACTATCTGTACTACTGTGTGGCAATGCTTATTGTAATAGTAGTTATGTGGCCTCAGAATGCTGTACCCTACAGATATACAGACATGCACACATAGACACACTTGCCAGAACTAAATGGGTATCCCATGCCTATTGACCCATTTGTACAACACTGTTGTGGTGCTACAGTAAGGCCCTCATGGAATTCCCAACTACAGGTGTACTAACACACAGACACTGCTATCCTCAGTAATGCACACGTACACGTGCCAGTACTGGGGTGCATCGCTACAGGTGGTCATAGTTGTGTACCTGGCTATTGCCATGGAGAGATTAGTTGTGTAGGGGATGTGTGTACAGTGGTATCATGCCACCTGCTTTGTGCCAGCAGGCAACTATCGACAGACATTACTGTAGTGACCCTCAGGGTGAGAGTGATATGCATCAGCCAATCCTCTGGGTGCCTCCTGCACATGGCCACTGAGTTGATCCAGTTGACATGCATGCAACATGTATTACAACACATGGTTAGTGTCTGGGATGGGGACCTGTACCCAAGCATGTGCTGTTGACTGTGGTAGTGTAGTGGAGGTACCCATGGCATGTGTTGCATACAGGGTGTTGTCTCCTATATGTGCCAGTTATTACACAGCTGGGCAGACATGTCAGTGTCAATCAAGCATAGCTGCCTGTATGTATATAAGCTGGATACCTGCCATCTGCACATCTGTACAGGGACTGACAGCATGGCAAGTTACAATGCAGTAGGATGAATGTGTTGACAGATAGACATTTGACAACAATATGTATGCCATTACTACATGTTGGAAGCCATCACTAACATGTGCTGCACAGATGGTAGTCTACAGTTACATTCCACATGTCGGATCATTATCCAGTAGGGGATATATACTGTGACACAGCTCACACACCAGGAACATGACAATGATGTCTCAGAGTCCAGCTATGCCTGCAGGTGTACTACAATTAGCACTTTACTCTTGCCTGGGAAAGCACTGTCAACAGTAGTACCACCATGATACACTAAATGCCAGTGTGACAGCATACACCGTGGGTTACTAACCCTGTATGTAACAAATTCACATGCATAACAGTGATGTACAGGTCTCATATACTTGTGTGTCCCAGACATGACACTCACACCCCTTGCTACTGTAATGACACCACATAGACACATGTATTATACATGGCATTAGATACACTTATTACATATGTTATTACCCTGCTATGTTATCAGACTGGGTGGTGAGCACTGGTTACCAGGGCTAAGCCATGCTTAGCAGGTGTCAGCATTGTTGCAATATAACAGCAAAGCAGATTTGCACACTGGTAAGTGAAGTCTGTATGGTGTTAAGCGCCCGTACGTTTAACCATAGCTTAGCACCACTTAGCTTTGCACAAACCTGTGCAGACACGCTTAAAGCTGCTAAAAACTGCCTTAACCACTCTGTATCCAACAGCCCTTGTTTTGCCCAGCAACACAATATACAGCCCTTGCAGGTCTTGAACCCAGGACCCTGTGCACTATAGTAAAAACAGTTAACCACTAACACCATTACCATTATGAAAACAGTTGTTTTTCCAATATATCTGTGATTGCTTTGACGTCCACAATTGTGGCGTACTTGTTATTGACATTACTGTTGCATCACATTTGTTATATCAAAATGCACACTTGTCAGATACATATGGTGAGATACATCTGGGAAAGTATACACAACCATGATGTTTACACATGACAGGAATATGGATATATACATCTACATATGTTGATATATGTCTACATGTACATACGCATGTATATTCATACATGTCTGTCTACACATCTGTATAGTGCATCATAGATATGGCAATTTGTAGATCTCTTTGTGTATATATACACACACACATATATATATATATATATATATATATAGATAGATAGATAGATAGATATGCACATCCTATGTGTACAGATATACCTATTTATGTTGATATATGTGTAGATATATAGATATATATGTATGCACATCCTATGTGTACAGATATACCTATTTATGTTGATATATGTTTAGATATCTAACTATATGTGCATACATATCTATTCAGATATATATATATATCTATGTTGCTATATATGAGGATATCCATAATTATACGTGCATATGTATCTATAGCTGTATATGTATAGATATATATTGCTGTGTATATGTATATGTTGGAGTGTTTATATATTTGTAGATATGTATTTGTGTATACATCTATGTAGATATACGGATATATATATTTACCATATGTCCAGAACATGGAGTGGAGTCCTACCTCAGCACCAATAGTCCCAACTTCTTAGTGCAAGGGGATGACATGTATGTATTGCAGGTATATATGTAGACTGTTGCTACTGTAATAGGGGTTGTCTTAACAGACATGTTGTGTGTGGGAGGTCACATCTGCTTTTGACATGTGTGCCATTAGCTACATCATAAGGACATCAAAGTGCAGTACCACTGCTAGCACAGTAATGATCCTGTGGACTACAGCAGAGATATGACCAATGTATGTGGACAGTCTGTCACTCTGTGGTCAGTCCAGAGGTGTACGCATATCCCCTTCATGCGAGACATGTGGACCATGCCTCCCAATGTGGATGTTAATAGCCATGTACATGGTTATATCACATACATACTGGACTACATATGCCCACACAGTTTATGCATACACACACGCCAGTCTGCCCTAACACAATACCTGGTGGTGTAGAGGTCACATGGCCACATACTACTCAGTAGTTAGTGACATACATTTGTACAGAATCCCACTGCTTTGTCAGAAATACACAACAGTTATGGTGGCCTGGCAGCAGTATGTTTTACAAATAACTGGACATAGAACATTGGGTAATTACACTAGGCTACTAGGTATATCACAAAGCACTGTGCAAACTACAGGCAGACTGCCACCACACTGACTACATTTTGTATGGGGAATACACATGTACCTACAATTATTGCAGGCTCTACACACATGTCACAGCACAGAGTAACAGACACCTGTGAGAAAGTGCATACTCACAACTAATGTAAACAGCAACAGACACATATGGCACACAAGCTTAATATGACACTGTATGGACTGTCTGATAAACACCATCCTCATATGTGCCACTCATACACTAATCCTACATACACTGGGTCATGGCACAGTGTGGTCCGATGGCTGCCTGTGGTATGGGACACATGTGCCTGACCCTTCAGACATGTGAGCCAATTGGGTACCATATACTGGAGCAGCATGTAACATCAGATAGAACAGGACTAAGAACAATGGCATCTACCACAGTCTGTGCACAGCCCAAGGTACATATGCACAATACACATGCTGTCGACAATCACCCTAAGTACACAGACCACAGTACTGTACACACAACCACAGAATGCCCAAGTTATGTCCTCAGAAACAACCCCTACTATACATAATGTGTCTAGTAGTCTGATATATGACTGGCTTGTTATCAGGTATGATGTCAATAAATAATGGTGTACAGAACATATGCACCTCTTACTGCATGACATATGTACAAAGGTTGACAGACTTGTGGCTGGAGCTACAAACACTGGCCCAATATTGGCATGTTGCTGTGATAACCTCATACATTTACTGTCATACCAGGGTTTGTTATGACATATGTCCTATGAGGGGATATGAAGTCAGTAACTCTCATGGATGTCGCCATGTACTGACTGTAATCCTCACACTATGCTTCTGCAGTTCTCAGATAGGTGTTCTGTGAGTAACACAAGAAAAAAAATGCTCCACGCACAGCCCAGTCTGCAGATGACCCTACAGATGGGAGTTTCCTCAAAAACATAGCACTGTCATAACAGGTATTAAAACATTAGACTAGCCATATCCACACACACATCCTGTGAAACCATTACTCCAAATGCAGAATAGCAACACTTACATTCTGTAGTCATGTCTGGCCCATCCCCCTCCCATCTGTTGGCCTGTTTCCACAGTGTATGTTGTTAGAGGTAAATCCCAAAAACATCTGTGATGCTGTTTGCCAAACACCAGATCTAGGTCCTGTTCACAGTGAATGAAAAGGCCCAACACCAACATGATGTTCCTAGATATTGGAGTGTGTTTCCATGCAACTGGCTATGGGAATATTACCACAGCTGTTCCACAAACAATCAGCTAGAAGAGGACTGCAATTCATGCAGAGGACATCAGCTGGTCATGAGCATCACTTACAAAACTCAAGCTGCTGCCTACACAAAGCAGGTGTACTTCTCCACATCCATCAGAGAGGGAGTGAAAGAGACAGACAGAGAAAAATTAAGTCAGGGAGGGAGTGTGAGAGTAAAACCTAAGCATGTTTGTGTCACAAACCTACCAGTATGGGGTTTCAAACCCCTGACTGACTATGTATTGCTATCACATGTCTATGTAGTTATTGCATGCATCACATAGGTTACACGTTGGGGAGCTGTCCAAACGTATATGTGATGGTGAGTGACATCTGCAACAGTGATATAGCAGTGATACTGTAGGTGTAGTACATGTGCCTGTCCACATGAACAGGTGTCAAGTGTCAACACAGCCACACTGTCTCAGGGACTCACACAGATTGACACACTTGGCAGGGTCAGGAATACAATTCCTAACTAGTTAGTTTGCCACAATGCAGTAAACCACAGGTATCACATGCACTACAGGGGTTATCAAGCAGTTATATGGGCAAAGGGTATGTGAAGGTGTCTGACATCAGACAGCATGCTCCAGTATGCCAATGGGGGTTGTAGTGAGCGTGAATGTGGTCAAAAGCATCATACACCACACACACACAGACATAGTGGTTCACTGTGCCAGAAGGCAATACAAGGCTAGGAGAAGGGTATACACCTTGGCATTAGGCCACATGACAATGGCCTGTAGTAGGGCTCAGGGGTGTAGTGTCTGGATTGGCCCACACAGGTAGTCACTGTAGTCACCATCCAGTCACCTGGGTTACTATTGTGCATGGCCAGTGCTCTGCAATGCTTGCCATGTATGTATTCTATAGTCCATGACATGGATGGTGTCTGGGATGAGCACACATCCCACATGCATGTACGGTGACATGTGGAACTGTACCTGGGGTGTCTGGCCCATGTTGTGTACACAGATTGTTATCATCAGATGTGCCAGTCCTGGCTTCATGTAGTAGGAACTGGTAATGGACAGCAGGTTGACCCTGCACCTACATTGATAGCATGATACAGGTATTCCCTGGTGTCAGTGACATCTGTCCATACAGGGCATGTGTTTAAGGCATGTTATGTCCTTTGTGGGTCACATCTGATGGCACCACAGTTGTAGGTGTCCAGTGGGGAAGATAGTGAAGGTGCACTGTCTGCAATTACATGCCTATTGTACTGATGGACAGGGTGCCATGCCCTCTGTAGTCCACTGCAATCACATCATGGTTACTATCTATGGGCAATATGCAGGGTACTACCAACATGGTGGTTGTTGCCTAGGCAAGTGTGTTTGTGTATGAGACATGGGTTGAGTGTTCTCTGGGTAATACAAGGGTTGTTTACTTTGCCAGGCCTTGATGTTACATGTAGAGGTATGGATTGGCACCCCAGCCTCTTGGCTATTTGAGATCTGTTATTCATGTAAGGTGGGCATTGTGACATATAATAGGGCCACCATATAAAAAAAATTGAAAAACCTGCTCCACAATGAGTCCATTTGTTACACACTCACAGCCACCTACACACAGAATACGGATGACTGACACACACACTTGCCATGTCTGGGATTAGAATTCCTACCTAACTAGCTTATTACACTACAGCATTACACAGTTATAGGATGCAGCACAGAGATTACTGGACTATTTCTTCCCCAAAGGTGTATTTCACTGGGAATGACATCAGCAGGCTTGCCAAAGGAAGTCGATTGAGGTTGTAGTGACTGTGAATGGCCTCAAAAGCATTGCACCCTACACAGACAAACATCCACACTTGCCATGTCTGGGAATAGAACCCCTGCCAAACAACTCCATCACACTACAGCATTACACTGTTACAGGACATGCCATGGAGATTACTGGAGTACTCCTTCCCCAAAGGTGTATTTCACTGGCAATGACATCAGCAGTCTTGCCAACGTAGGTCAATGGAGGTTATAGTGACTGTGAATGGCCTCAAAAGCATTGCACCCTACACAGACAAACAGACACACAAACACCCACACTTGCCTCATCTGGGAATAGAAGCCTTACCTAACAACTATATTACACTACAGCATTACACTGTTACAGGATGCATGACGGAGATTAACGGACTACTCCTTCCCCAAAGGTGTATTTCAAAATGAATGACATCAGCAGGCTTGCCAAAGTTGGGCATTTGAATTGCAGTGAGTGTGACTAGCCTAGAAAGCATTGGTCCCTAAACAGACAGGGGCACACACACAGTTGCCATGTCTAGGATTACAATTACTACCTAACTAGTTTATCACACTACAACATTACACAGTTATCGTACATGCCACAGAGATTACTAGGCTATTTATTTCCCAAAGGTGTATTTCAAAGTGAATGACATCAGCAGACTTGCCAAAGTAGGGCATTTGAATTGTAGTGAGTATGACTAGCCTAAAAAGCATTGCTCCCTACACAGACAGAGGCACACACTTGCCATGTCTGGGATTAGACCTCCTACCCAACTACTTTTTCATACTACAGCATTTTGCAGTTATAAGACATGCCACAGAGATTACTAGGCTATTTCTTTCCCAAAGGTGTATTTCAAAGTGAATGACATCAGCAGGCTTGCCAATGAAAGGCATTTGAATTGTAGTGAATGTAACTAGCCTAAAAAGTATTGCTCCCTACACAGTCAGGGACACACACATACACACTTACCATGTCTGGGATTAAAACTCCTACCTAACTAGTTTATCACTCTACAGCATTATGCAGTTACAGGGCATGCCACAGAGATTACTAGGCTATTCGTTTCCCAAAGGTGTATTTCAAAGTAAATGACATCAAGCTTGCCAAAGTAGGGCATTTGAATTGTAGCGAGTGCGACTAACCTAAAATAACATTGCTCTCTACACAGAGACACACAAATACACACATACAGTTGCTATGTCGGGGATTAGATCTCCTAACTAACTAGCTTATCACATTACAGCATTACACAGTTATAGGACACGCCACAGAGATTATTGGGCTATTCTGTTCCCAAAGGTTTATTTCAAAGTGAATGACATCAGCAGGCTTGCCAAAGTAGGGCATTTGAATTGTAGTGGGTGTGACGAGCTTAAAAAGCATTGCTCCCTACACAGACAGGGAGACACACATAAGCACACACAATTGCCATGTCTGAGATTAGCACTCCTACTTAACTAGTTTATCACACTACAGCATTACGCAGTTATAAGACGTGCTGCAGAGACTACTGGGCTATCCCTTTCCCAAAGTTGTATTTCATAGTGACAAGACATCAGGAGGCTTGCCACAGTAGGGCTATGGGGAGGGCTGTGTGTGTGCATGGGCCATAAACCATTCATATAGAGGTAGACACACCACACTCAGGTTTATATTCCGCAGGTACATGTAAACAACTGCTAGATGACTACTGCCTTGTACAGTCATGTTGCACAGCTAGCACTAGCACCACAGAGTCTTTAATGCTGAGGGATACCAGTGGCTAATTTTTACTGTGAGTGACATTTACACATCATGTGGTTGTAGCCATTTGGCTGTGTGCTGGGTGGGACAGACCTCATGATGGAAAGCTCTTTGTCACTGTCACTCTCTTCCACACATCTATGCATGTGTACTTTTGGCATATTATAGTGTGTTGCCCTAGAATATATGTGTGTATTCCTATCCAATGTGTGTCCAAAGCATGACTGGTGCATATTGAGGAGTGTATGCACTAACATCTGCAACTGTCAGATATGTATGGTCCACTGTTGTTGGCAGATATGGGCTTCATTTGTCTAAGAGTGTGAGCGTGCCCAGTATGCACTTCTGTATTGAATGTGTGGATCAATTCCAGGTAGATTGTACTTCAGTGCAGACCTTTGTGTTCTACACCTACAGCTAGCAAACTTTTTCTGCAGGATATCTGTAGATCAGTTGGCAATATGGGGTCAAACTGTGCAAGGGATAGTGGGTACTGTAGGGGATTGTGTCTGTGCTGCTTCTGCTATATGGTACTGGTGTTAGAAGAGATATTCAGGCATGTGTACTGTTATACACTGTGATGTTTTATGTCCTCAAGTACTGTCAGGTAGACATATTTGTTCACAGTGATGTCCTGGTGAATGCAGCTGTGTCCAGTATTGTTGTCAAATGCCTACATATTCCTAGAAAGTTATGCCATTCTGGAGGGGGAGCTGCAGACACTTGTTGCTGGGTCTGTGTATCCATTTCAGCACCTTGGTACACTGATTTCAGAGGATCCCATACCATTTTTGGGTTTGCAGCCAGGGATAGTATGTGTACACGGCTGTGTTTCAGACTTTGCACATTCCATGCTGCCCATTTTCTCACCCCCTCTTCTATTATTCTATCCTCTTCCATAAATTATGCAAACATTCTCTGATACTTTCCCTATAGTTATCACCTCATCACAGCTGTGTTTTGGTGTATGTCCACAGTTCATGCAGTGGGACATGGACATGTTACTGTGGTTTATCCACATGGCCTTGCATATGGGTTATGTGGAGTGTGTTATGTTGTTATTTGGGTGTCCATGACATAACATACATTGGCAGTACGGTGAGATGCAGGTCTTTGGCAGAGGTCTGTAGGCCATTTGGTGGTGATGTAGGCAGATGCAGGCCAGCTGTAATAGGCCATTGCATTCTGTCACTCTTACAGACCCAGACTGCCATACAGTATATTCCCCCTGGGGTGACAGGGTAGGTGTGCCAGGTGTTCATGCCAATACTTTCATTCAGTATTGATCAGGTGGTGTAGCTGTTTCTCAATACATCAGTCCTAACACATTTGCGATCTGCAAGTGTTCGGCCAGATGACATCAGTATTCCATACTACAAGCCCAGATAATGTGATGCATACCTGTATGTACAATTCCAAGGACATGTCCATGTCACAGTTACACATTATACACTGTATGTCTGGGGTACTTTTCCCTGTGTACTGCTTGTATATCTAGCCCAACAGTCATGCCATGTCCATCTTTCAGATGGTGACACATATCGCCATACATTTCCAATGATTTACTGCTAGAATGTGTTATACTGGGGAGCATTGTCTTTGGCACTGCAGTTATGAGGACTTGGGCTCCGTCATTGGCAGTAGTGGGCAATGGCCACCAGGTCAAACATCAACATGCACACGTACTGACCACTCACACAATAACACACACCAACCTTACACACGCATACCTGCATAGTGCACAAATGCTACAATCTGCTACCTTGGCCACCTCAGGTCATCTGTGCTCCATTGGTATTATACCTACATGTTACTACATAGATTGGAGGGGGCACACCTGCTGTTACTACATTTCTACATAGGATTGGGGGGGCACACCTGACTGTTTCTACATAGGATTGGGGTGGGCACACCTGACTGTTTCTACATTGGATTGGGGGGGGGCACACCTGACATGTACACATTTGCTATGACTGCACTGGTATGCCAGGTACTCCATTTCATTCAGTATTGTAACCTATCATACTGACTAGATGCATATCAGTGTACTACAGGTCTTAAGTTTGATTCCAGTTTCTAACTTCTTACCCTTCAGAACTAACATCCCACTACCTGACTTGATGTAGTCTATCTGTGTAGGCCTGGGGAAGGGGGGGGGTTACCCATAGCCATCATTCAGAGGCCTTAGCACAGCCTTTGTTTGTGTTTGTCTACACCTGTACTGCTGGCTGGGACAGTTGTTTGGTATGAGAACCTCCCTGACTGGCATGTGTGTTTTATATGGACACACATGTGGCCCAGCACATTTCCATGTGTAGTACTGGCTACTATGGTGACACCAGTATTTGTTACAGATCACATGTTGCTACTATAGATGTCTACTATCTGCTGGCATCCCATTTAGCCATCCGATTCCCTTGCATGCTCACATCCATACTGTAGATACAAGTAACAATACATACTACTCCATTCGGCAATTGGTAAGAAGAGTGATATACCTTGTGGGTGTGCCAGTATTGAAGATGGTGGTCAGGGCATACTGGGCATGCCTCCTTCTGCCTACTGGGGCAGGCTCAGGTTTTTTCTCCTCCGAGTCACTCTGTGCCTGTGCAGGCCTTGGCATTGGTGGGGGGCTGTGTGGCCCTGCCCCATGCTGTTCCTGCTGCAGCTGTTTCTACAGGATCATATTGGGTAGCATGGCACATAGAATGAAAATTTGAGTATTTGTAGCTGGGGAGTACTGCAAGGCTCCACTGGATGTGTCCATGCACCGGAAGCATCCCAAACACACGCACCATTATAATTCTGGTCTGTGCGTGTGCCTCATTATGGAGTTCTTGTTCGGGTGTGTGCATTTCTGATGGGTAAATCAGAAAGTAAGGCAAGTACTACCATGCTGTGTATGAAGCAACTTCACTTTATTAAAACAATAAAAGCAGTATCATAAGGGCTTTCGGGTAAATCCCTGCATCGGATAATAAAACATTAGTAAAAACATAGTATCTAATATAATACAACACGACCAATGAAAATCAATAATTTACCCTCCTTTTTGCTAGAGTTGGTTTTAAAGTGACAATATCATTTAATCCTGGGGCTTTGTCAGCTCCCAGTCTAAGAATCCTTTGCATCTCTTTGTATTCAGTTTCATTATTCAGTTTCATTATACAAGTCACCCATTCTTTGACTTTCTACTTACAACACATATAACCATAAAGGCAAATACATGATCACTATGCAATTCTATAGGCTTATACAGTGCATTGTGTTCTTTTCTTAACCTTATATCTGATAAAGAATCTTTAAGTCTGCAATTTGTTTTTCCTACATAATATGCAGCACACTGTTGACAGTTTGCAATATAGACATTTTGCATATTACAGTCAGCATACATATTCATAAAGCACTTGTCTCTATTTATATTACATATACCACCTATATCATTACTGTATGTTAAATAACCTTCATTAGCTTTTTGAACCTGTGCATCTACTTTACTAGGACATTTTTTACTTCTATGTAACCATGGTTGATTTCTATAGAGACTGCTGTTGTCCATTTCCTTTTCTAGTAGATATTTGCTATAACCTCATTATTCTTTAGAGAGTCCAATTCCTATATAAAGCAATGTTCATTCGTACAAAGCCTTGATATTCTACAGACTTGTCCATTGACTATGTGTTGGAATACATGTCTAGGGTGCATGCTATCAACTCTAAGCATGCTGTTGGCCCAACAAGGCTTCCTATATATTGATGTCTCTACCACCCAAGTTTCTGTCTCTACAACCCAATTTTCTCTTAGTAAGACTACATCCAAGTTTTCAATAATTGAACTGAAATAATTCAATGGGAATCTGAAGAAGTTGGTAGTAGACTCTAAATAATTAACAAAGGATGTTAATTCTGATGTGCCCCCCCCCCCCACAAAAAGAAAACATCGTCCACAAATGTATTGTAAAAGAAATGTTGGTCTTTCCAATCATGTGCTACCTCAAATTTCACCATATCTTCCCAGTATGACAGGATTAGGTTAGCATACGTATTTGCACTAAGCGTACCCATAGTTATACCTTGTCTCTGGCAGTAGTACAAGAAAATCATTGTTTTCTCATACTAGCCTTAATATGGAACATAACTTTATATATTCATCTATATGTATATTCCTTTTTGTTCAGTATTTCTTCTATGGCAGTAATACCATATTGATTTTCTATGACAGTGAACAATTTCTTACATCTAGGGTAACAAACATGTAGGAAATGTCACTGTTCTCTTGTAAATAAACGCCCAATGATTCCAGAAATGTAGCCATATCTTTCAAAATTCTAGGGAAGGTTTGTAACATTGGTCTGAGAGTACATTCTAACCAGATGTTACCCAACCCCTACAAGATACTATAGGTCTCATGGGTGGTGTTTTGAGATCCTTATGAATTTTAGGGAAGGTTTGTAACATTGGTCTGAGAGTACATTCTAACCAGATGTTACCCAACCCCTACAAGATACTATAGGTCTCATGGGTGGTGTTTTGAGATCCTTATGAATTTTTGGTAAGGCTTTAAAGACTGGGATAGTAGGATGTTGTATATATAAAAATGGCAGCAGCTCATGGTCTATCAAACCAGTTTTTTCCATGTTAAATAAAGACTTGTGCACTTTGTATATAAGAATTCACAATTAGTGGTGACAGCTGAAGAGAAGTCAATTTGTCAGCTAGCAACAGATCTAGTTGTGTGTTATAAAACTCCTTGCCAAGTACAACAACAGCACCACCCTTATCAGCAGATCTTATAACTATGTTGGTGTTATTCTTTAGCTCTATGTGGTTGGCCTAAGTTAAAATACATAGATCTGTGTGTATTCTGTAGATACTGTTCAATTTCACGTTCACATGATTTAACAAACAACAACAGTGTAGGATTTAAAGTAGGTGAAAAAGTGCTAGGTTGTTTCAATACATGAGGGGTTTGAACACTGTTAAGTGTCATTAAGCATTTGCTTCAACATTACATTCCATGCAAAATATAGCAGCTCAGGTATTAGAGTGCAAAAATTTGTCCCTGTACTCTGTACAAAATTTAAACCCTTGCTTAATACTGATAGTTGCAATTCAGAAAGAGAAATACCTGAAATATTATGAACATTGCAAATGTTACATACATTATCAACAGTCAGTTGGAGGTCTGTTGTCTCTTGTAGTCCTTGTCCATATGATGTGAAAAACTCTTCTTCACCAGTGCTGGTAATGTGAAAAAAGAAGAAGAGGGAGAGAAGGAAGTAGTTATAACAACAGCTGCAGGCATCTTGGCACTTTATTTTGGTTTGTCTCCCATTGTGGAAAAGTCCAGCCTGTCACTTAGAGACTCATCCATTTGGCCAGCTGTAGTGCCCAGATTAATGAACACAAATGGTTCTCCTTCAGTCACTGTCTCAGTGACATTAGTAGATGCTGTTTCACTATTTCCTGTACTGAACAAGACAGGCCCCTATGAATGAGGAGTGCTAGGCTGCTTTAAGTTAGCAAAGTCTGAACAGTCTTTTTCATGCTGTTGATTAGGTGCAGGTGTGGCTGCTATGTCATTTGAAGCATTTCATGCTCTTTCTTGAGGGCGAAACCACCAAACAAAAATGTTACCTGATGAAAAATCATGATAAATCACGTAGTTTCTTTAACTTAACTTGTTGAAGTTTTAAATCATAGTTGGCAGCTACACATAGTAAGTCTATTTCTATAGTATTCAGTTTTGTATTCTCTTTCCAGCTGAATACATTGGTCTTCAGCTTTAGTTAACAGCGCATCCTCTTCAGGTTGAAAAAAGGAAAAAAGTTTGTAAGTTAATATGCTGCCAGCATGCCAGCAACTCAGGGTAGTGTTCCCCTTGTGCTGGCATGCATAAAACACGTAAGCCTCTTGGCACAATATTGTTCTTAAGACAAGCTTCAAAATAAAATCTGTGCCACTGTAGGCATTTTAATTTAATTAATGTATCTTGAAAAGATTGACATGGTATAGTCAGTCTCACCTCTTTGCCTCTCTTGTGAAGCATCGGAGAGAAGAGTGGAAGTCCCAATGTCCATGTCCAACAGCAGATTTTGTAGCAAAAAGGATTTACTAGTCATGGTTTTGAGATACCTGTGTGATACATAGCCAATTTCAACATCCTCACTCTGCTGGTCAGCCATGGGTGTCTGGAGTCCAATAAAACAGCAAAGTAAAGAACAAAAAATAAAGGACTCCTCCACTGAAAGTACTGCCAAAAAATCCAAATAGTAAATCCAAAGGTAAGGCAAGTACTACCACGCTGTGTATGAAGTAACTTCACTTTATTAAAACCAGTATCATAAGTGCTTTTGGTTAAATCCCTTCATCAGATGATAAAACAATAGTAAAAACATAGTATCTAATATAGTACAACACAACCAATGAAAATCAATAATTTACCCTCCTTTTTGCTAGAGCTGGTTTTAAAGGGACAATATCATTTAATCCTGGGGCTTTGTCAGCTCCCAGTCTAAGAATCCATTGCATCTCTTTGTATTTTTCTGATGGGTGTCATCAGCTATGGCTCCAGTGCGTAACCAGCATCCCCCACTAGGTAACCATGAGGGATGCCCCCATTGGCAAATCTCTGGTACAGCTGCGTCAGATGCCAGATGTGGGAATCATGATAGCTACCAAGGCAGCCAGCACACACATTCATTATTATGCCCTGGGCATCATACACGAGCTGGCAGTTGATGGAGGGGAAACCCTTGCGGTTAATGTAGACCATACCCCACTCACCGGGTGGTGCTTTGATGTGTATGTGTGTGCAATCTATAGCACCCACTACCTCTGGGTATTCTGCTATTTGGTAGAAGAGATGCATATTGCTGGCCAACACCTGACAGGTGTTGGGGAAGTATACATGCTCATCGTCATGTGCTGACATGGCATCCAGGAACTGGTGGAGTACTCTGGATGCTGATGCCAGTGATATCCCCATGATATCCCCAGTTGGCCTTTGGAAGGTACCTGTGGCTAGTATTCTTAGGCCTACACATACCTTGATATCCACTGGGATGGGTTCCCCTCTGTTAGTTCTGTGTTTCAGGCATGGCCAGCACAGCTCAACAATTTGCTGTAGGAGGTCCCTGTCCACCCTATAGCACTTCACTATCTCCAGCTCATGTAGGCCCTGGTAGGTTACCCTGGGTCTGTACACTCTTCTCCATCTCCTCACTGTGAGTTGGTCAACAGCATTCTCATCCTCACCACCCTCAGCCTCTTCCAAATGTTGATGTATGATAGCTACTGCAGCCCCCATCATTTTTTTGTTTTGGTTTGTTAAAATTTCCCCCCCTTGTATACACTGGTGGTGTAGAGTATGCTGGAAAAAACAGAGGGAAAGGTGTTGGCATAGTTTATAGTAGTGTTCTGGGCTGAGCTGGTCTGCTGCCTGCGTAATTGGCTGATTCTGATACATTTCACCTGCCGGCCATGCTAGTTCTCCCTGATAGCCTTCCTTCCCTTGCCATTGCCTTCTTGTTTAAGCCCAGGGGCGTGCCGCACAAACACAGTGCTCAAATGTGCACAGAGCTGCTATTTCCTGGTTTAATTTTTTTCCTTTAAAACCTGGTGCACAGTGTGCACACCTGCTTAGGCAATGTAGAGAGTGCTAGGCAGCCTCAGACACAACCCCTTGCTTAGCTCTGCTAAGCTAAGGGAAAAACCGAGTCACAGGGCTCCAATCCACTTACAGTATGCCTGACACCCCACCATGATGTCAGCTAACAAATGGGTTGCACCAAGCTATTCCTGCTACACTGTTGGGTACTGACTAGCACTGAGGGGAAATCTGGGATTCACTATCATTCCCCTCATTTGCATAGGATTGCCTTCTGATGCATGGTTACAGGTCCCACACTGAGCCTCTCCCCTTAGCAACCACTATTCACTGGTCATGTTGTCTTCTGCCTGCCATTGAGTATAATGGCAAAATAGTGATTTTGGTTAAAAAGCTTATTTCAGGTTTTTTTTTTGTTATTGTTCACCCGATCCCATTTGCGGGCCTCTGCCCTACACTTAAACAGCTGAAATCGGCTAAAAAAAAAAAAAGTTATTTTTTTAACTGTTTTCCATGCCAATGGTCATATTTTTGGCCACTGGCATGCTTTAACATTATATACACCCTTTATTTGGAGCTGTCATGGCTCCATTTTGTAGTTTGCAGAAATGTACTTGGTTACTAACCGAGTACATTTCTGCAGATTACACTAGTCCTGCACAGCCGGCTGACAGCTTCTTGGATCGCAAATTCACATCATTTGCATAGATTTCACCTGCAAATGGAGTAATTTGCATACAGGAGCTGAGTCCATGCAGGGCTAGTGCAGGAGCACTTGTGCACATCCCTGCAGCTTATTCCTGGATCGCACGGTGGACATATTGCCTGCTCGAGCTCCTGCACTAGTCCTGCACACCGTGCAGGGCTTGCTGAATCTGGAGGAATGTTTTCATGTTTCAGAACACTGTTTTCAAAGATCTACATTTCCATTATAAATAATGTAGACCCCAGTTATAAGTTTAAACAACAAATTGACCAATTTCTTCATGACGCCAAAGAGGAAGGGATTATTACCAATTTGGATTTACACCACCTCACTATGCCTGACCCTCATCATCAATATTTATGTTTATTACTAAATAATCCATAAGAATCTGGATAATCCACATGGCAGGCCAATTGCTTCAGGTAAAGGTTCACTCATGGAACCACTTTCCCAGTTTCTGACCAAATATTTAAAGCCCTTATTAGTATGTGTAAGATCACGGATAGAGGACACCACACAGTTCTTGCATATCATTTCTGATATGCAATTAGAGCCTGGGTGGTTATTATGTACTCTTGATGTGGCAGCATTATATACTAATATCCCCCATTGGGAGTGTTTACAGGCTCTACAATATTGGTTGGACAGGTCCGAATTATATCCACTGGGTTTTAATACCTTCCTTGTCTGTTTAGCAGAACATGTTCTAACTAAAAACATCTTTTACTATCATGGTAGATGCTTTTTGCAGTTGCAGGGCATGGCCACGGGAGCTTCTTTTGCCCCCATTTATGCTGATCTATTTATGGCTTTTTTGGAAGAGCAGTTAATCTATGACCCTAGCCATAATATATATCTGGATGAAATAGACATATGGAGACGCTACTTAGATGATTGGATGGTGTGCAGGGCGGATAGGGATTATTTAATAGAATTTGTTGATTATCTAAATGGCAATAAGTGAGGTATACAGTTTGCGATAAATTACCATGCACAACAAATAACGTTTCTGGATGTTTTGGTGACCAGAAACAATGATCATAACTTGGATAGCCAGGTATACTGTAAATACCCTCAATATAACTCACTATTGCATGCAACCAGCTTCCATCCTTTGCACATTATAAGGAATATTCCATAATCACAGTTTATTCATATGAGACATATCTGTTCCAATCCAAAAAATTATGAACATTATAGACAGGATTTTGTGGGCAGATTTAGAGCTCAAGGCTATAAGTCAGGCAGTGTCCTAACTGCAAGTAATTGGGTATCTACTCAAGACATGAATGAACTATTGACCTATAAGGACAAGAAACAGTTGGGTGTGTCAGATATTCATTTTCTGACCACATATGGATGCAATAATAATACATTGATGTGCATCATTAATAGATATTGGAATATCCTGTTGGCTAATTCTAAACTGTTAAATATTCTTACACACAAATGTCCTTGTTTCTTTTGTAGAGGAAAACCATTAGGTTCCTATTTCAGTTATTATAAACATTGGCAGGATTATGATGGGCATAAACAACAACATACAATCATGGGCGAGCCTCTAAATGGTTGTGTCCCTTGTGAACATTGTGCATACTGCTCTAAAAATAACCAGATCTAAAAATTTTCCAGCAAAAATACAGCAAATGTATTTGACATAAATTTTTTAACAAATTGTAACATATATTGTGTTATCTATCTGGCCACTTGTTCTTGTTCAGCTTTCTGTATTGGACAGACATCCTGACCATTAAGACTAAGAATCATGGAACATTTCAGTGATATAAGAAACAAGAGAGAATCTAGTGCCCTGTATAAACATTTTCTTACAGACAAAACTGCAGAATTTAGGTTTATTGTCATAGACAGGAGTATAGGTGGTAGATAAAATAAAATTGGTTGGCATTCTATTCTGAATAATAAAGAAAAAAAGTGGATCATTAAACTGGGGGGTTTATTTTATCCTGGACTTAAGGAACAGTTATAACTAACCAATGAAAAGAATTCTTGTTGCTTTGTGGATGTACATAATGGTGCATGATACTTTGGCATTAAATGGCTTACACTAAGGAAGGCTTTGTTTAGCCAAAACCAGTTTGATTGAATTTTTATGGATCTCTTTGCCTATGTGCCAAAAATAAATTAATTTATTCCACACCACTTTGTGCTGGCCTTTGCATCTTTTACATGGACAGATTCCTTTTGGGCCATTGCACCTGCCGTACTTGCGAGGGCTGGTTTTCTTTTGCATTCATTTAACATGTCCCATGTGAGTGCATCTAAACTTTGCTTGGGTGAGCTGATGATACTTGAGCTGTTGTCTGAAGTCTGAGTCCATCTGGACATCTCTGAGTGAGAGTAGAATTGGCTTCCAGAGTTTAGGTGCTAATGGAGTTTATTTTTTGATTTACTATAACAGTGACCATACACTTTATTTTTTGTAGTTAGTAGGAAGAGATGGCTGGCAGCAGCATGTGTAAATCTGAGACTTAGTTCTTGAAACTCATCAAATCTCACTTTACAGGACTTGAGAACAGTGGACAAAAAGCTAGTGAAATCACAAACAGAAGTCTGCACACTATGACAAGGAGTCCCCGTTCAAGAGAATGGCATGCAAGGAGGTTTGCAGTGAGACGTGATACAGCAAATGGTAGAACCAAGGAACTACCACAGGGCATTTCAGGCCTTAGTCCTTTATGTTCATTTTTATGCTACTTAGCAACAAAGTATATAAAAATAAGGGTAATGCAATATTTGTGCAGACTAGCATTGCAAAAGTGTGAGAGGTTTCAGCAAGACATATGATTAGAATTCAAAAGGCAACAAGACAACAGACAAAGCTAAGGTTACTTCCACTTATTGTTATCAAAGAACCATTTTACAGGATAGCCCTGAATATTGTGGGTCATGTTACTACCCTAATAACGAGAAGTAAGACATATATATATATATATATATATATATATATATATATATATATATATATATATATATATATATATATATATGTGTGTATATATATATATATATATATATATATATATATATATATATATATATATATATATATATATATATATATATATATATATATATATATATATATATATATATATATATGTATGTATATATATATGTATATTGTTACATTACACAATACTTTTGAAAATGAAAACAGATACAGTTCTTTCTCTCTTTCAGTGTTTTTTATTATCTATAGTACACACGTGTGGGAGCCTCATGGAAAGTACCAGGGAACAAAGAAATAAACAAGCTTATATAGTGGTGATATTGCTGACAGTACAAAAATATAAAAATGAACCAATTAGGTCATTATACAGGGCAATTAACCAATCAAAGGTTTACCCGTAAACATAAGACAATTCACATTATCATATCTCTGGGCAAAGAAAGAAAATCGGATGCACTTCCATAAAAGGCACATTTCCTGCTTTCAGGCAGACTCTTTTTTTTCAGCATTTTCTCATTGCTCAGAGTTCATTCAAAGTTCACAGTACACATTACATTTTAATACATACAAACTGTCACATACTCAATTCCCTCAAACACATGCTTTGGCTGTTCATATTCTACAATCCTCCATTTGATGCTTTGTAAGCATCACCACTTAGCCTATCATACATTTGTCCCAATTCTAGCATAACCATGCTACTGGTCTTTTCATTATTAGAAATCATTGCCATTTTATCATCTATATTCATAGTTGCAGGCATATAAAACTTAGGCACTTTCTTCACAGTCTTTGAAGACATTAATTTCAAAATCAGTGCTTTGATTAGAAATAGGACAATAAAAGCAACAATTGCTAATACTGCAATTAATAAAATCAACTTCAACAGTCCCCCTCCCCAGCCTGAGAACAGGTTGGTTAACCATGCCCATGTTGAACTATTGGCCTCTTTGGCTTTCGAGAGTTCAGAAATTCTTTGTATCAGTTCAAGATGACTTTCAATTTTGTGCTGATTATCAGGAATAAATACGTACAGCACTCCTTCTGGATTAAAGCGCAAGTTCCTCCTTTTGCTGCTAGGGTGAAATCAAGGGCCATATGATTTTGGAGTACTACAGCCCTCATAGCAGTCAATTCATCAGTCACTAGCTCTAAGGCAGAAAATGTAGCATTGCTTAATATTTCAAGCAGTTTAGATAGCTTTCTCAGTTCCCAAATTGATTTCCCTGCTCCGTATGATGGAAATATATCAGCCCATGATATGACGTCATCCCCCAAGTCCATATGGGACAGTCCTTTGATACTAGCATGAACTAAATCATGGTGATAAATCCATGAATCATCAACTCGACCTACAGGATTGGCAGGCTTCTTAACCTCTTGAACGTCTCGAATTTTTCCCTTAGGTAATGCAGATACATGTCGAATAGCTGGAACCAGGTAGCCCAGGAAACAGCTGCCAGACCAGTTTCCTGGTAGCCATTTATATGCTTTTCTGCCGCACACAAAATAACAATTTTTTTACTTTAGTGGTGATGTTGATAGGCTTGAAATGATCCCTGGCATCCTGTAGTCCTTGGAATATTTTCAAATAAACAGTTTCTATTTTCTGGGAAAACTTAGCTATAGAGTTTTTAACAAGTCTTTTTATAGGTGAAAAATCTGTTACACAACCCGAATTGTCTGCAGTGCAGTTATATACCACTGTTTTGTTACAATGGCTCCACCTGACTCTTGTTTTACCAAGTTTTTGAAAACACACAGTTCCGTTTTGACGGCGGGACAACTGTAATGCTATCTTGTCCTTTGAAATAACATTTGATGCATCATAGATCAGATTCACCCAGGTTTCATTAACCCCTAAAGGGACTATATTTAGCATCAATCCCCCATGAACAGTAGGAATAGCAGTGCAAGTCCAGCAGTCTGAGATGTTGAGGGATGACTCATAAGCATATTTAATAGCTTGGTAGGTATTGAAAGGTAGATGCCATGCAGCTCGTTTGACATGAGGCGTAGTTGGGGCAGGAAATAAAAATGGCCACAGTAAAAAGATCAGAACGACAAAAATAATCAGCAAAATAGTTGTGCAGTACTTTTGTGTATATGGCGGTTGAGCTTGGTGAGGATGTCCAAATGGATAAACTTCAGGCATAGTCAGGTACTGATACAGTATGACTTCAAGTACGAGTAGCTATAGGTGGAGAATCAGGAGTAACAAAAGATAGCAGTTGCTGATCTTCAGTTGAGATTACCTTCTTGACGTGCGATATGTGAATCCAGGTGGGTGAGCCTTGTAGTCGAACCGCTGACTATATCGTCAGTAGAACCAGGAAGGGCCCCTTCCAGCATGGGTTGAAGCGCTGTTTTTAGAGAGAATGACTTGACGTATACCCAGTCTCCTGGTTGTAGTACGTAGGACAGGAAAGGATCAGTGGTTTGTTGAGCCGCTGCTACCTGGCGATGATGAAACTGTAAAAAAGAAACAAGAGAAGTGCAATACAGGAGAATATCATGATCAAATACATCATACTCAGAAAAGGGTGGTGGTGGAGTCATGGGCATATGCATAGGGCGGCCCATGAGGATTTCATGAGGAGAAAGACCTTTAGTAGGATGTACTTGAGCTCTCATAGAGAGTAGAGCTAGAGGTAGGGCCTGTTCCCAAGTGATGCCCGTTTCAGTAGTAATTTAACCAGTCTTGTTTTTAGTGTCTGATTCATGCGTTCAAGAATACCTGATGCCTGTGGTCTATATGGACAATGAAATTTTAGAGTGATGCCTAACATTTTACACAGTGAGTCAATTAACTGAGCAGTAAAATGTGTTCCACGGTCTGAATATATCTGACAGGGAACACCAAAACGAGGTATCAATTCATAACAAAGTTTCTTAGCAACTGAAATAGCATCATTCTTAGTGCATGGGTAGGCTTCTAACCACCCAGAAAAAACATAAACAACAGTTAAAACATATTTGAAATGAGCACAAGGCGGAAGTTCAATAAAATCCCATTGCAAAGTGCAAAATGGTCCCAATGGTTTTGGCAGTGGTTGTGTGGGAGCCATAGTGCCTTTTGAAATGTTATACTGTAAGCAAGTGGAGCACATGCTCAAAAAATGCTGTACAGAAGCAGAAAGTCCTGGGACAAACCAATCCCTTTGGATTTGTATTATTAGCGCTTGTACCCCAACATGAGCTGGCAAGTGATATGCTTTAATAAGAGAATTTAACATGGACAATGGGCAGACCAGTCTGCCATCTGGATATTGCCAAATGAAATCAGAGCATTTAAAACAACCTTGAGCCAGCCATGGTCTCCTTTCTGATTCTGGAGCTTCATCCTGTAAAGCTTTCAACACTGTGGTATCAAAAATAACTATTGGTTGCAGAGGCTGCAAAAAATGTCCCTGAACAGTTTGTGAGAGAACAGCCTGTTTAGCAGCCCACTCAGCAAAATTATTGCCCTTAGTTTCAAGAGAGTCATTAGATTGATGGGCTGCACATTTAACAACAGCAATTTCAGATGGTAATAATAAGTCCTTTAACAATTTTTTAGCGGGTGACCCGGAAGAAGTTAAAAACCCTTGTTCCTTCCATAGTATACCAAAATCATGAACAACACCATGGGCATAACGGGAGTCAGTATATAGAGTAACAGACTTGTCCTTAGCTATTTTGCATGCATTCGATAATGCCACTAGCTCCTCTGCCTGTGCAGAAGTGCCTGGGGGTAATCGTGCTGACCGTAAAACTTCAGTCGAAGTACAGACTGACCAAGCTGCTTGGAATTCTCCGGAGTTTGTTCGTAAGCAGGATCCATCAACAAAGAGAACCAAATCAGGATTTTGCAAAGGAGTGTCATACAAGTGTAACCTAGGAGAAAGAACAGAATTAACTACAAGCACACAATCATGTGATTCGCCCTCATCTGATGTTGGTATTAAAGATGCAGGGTTCAGTAGTGGGCAGCGTATGACTTGCAGGGTGGGGTTATTTATTAAACTCAATTCATATTTAGTAAGACGTGCAGTCGAAAGATACTGTGTTTTTGTTTTCAAAAGTAATGCTTGAACTACATGTGGGACTGCTAATATAGTATCATGTCCCAGGGTTCGTGGGAGCTGCCATGTCAACCAAGACAGCACAGCCCGTAAGCAAGCTGGGTAACCAGAGGCAACCGGATCTAGTTGAGTGCTGTAGTAAGCAATAGGCCGGTAGCCTCCAGTGCGTTGCTGGGCTAAGAGACCCAAGGCAGTTTTGTTTTGCTCACAGCAAAAGAAAACAAATGGTTTGGAATAATCTGGTAACCCTAAGGCAGGAGGATTTACCAAGGCTGTCTTGATAGCCTGAAAAGCCTCATCGTGTTGTGATTTCCAGGGTAGAGGTTCCGTAATATCTTTTTTTAAAAGTTGCAACAGGGGGGCTGAAATTTCCGAAAAATTAGGTACGCACTGTCTGCAGTATCCTGCTAGGCCAAGGAATCCTTGAAGCTGCCTCTGAGTTACAGGGCGTGGGGCATTTTGAATAGAAGTTATACGATTTGGGAGTATTTGATGAGAACCCATTGTAATAATATGTCCCAAATACTGTACCTTTTCCTGACAAAATTGTAATTTTGATTTATTTACTTTAAACCCTCGCGTAGCTAAAAAGTTTAACACTAGAAGGGAATCTTCCCTACATGAGTTACTGTCTGGCAAAGCTATAAGAATATTGTCCACATATTGGACTAGAACTGAACGTGATGGTAGTTGCAGGTCCTCTATCTGTCTATGCATCTCTCTAGAAAATAAGGTGGGGGGTTCTACATATCCTTGGGTCAATCGAGTCCCAGTATACTGTTGACCTTTGTAGGTAAATGCAAATAAATACTGACTGTCAGGATGCACTGGAATAGAGAAAAAAGCTGATGAAATATCTATTACCGTGAAACATTTTGCAGTAGGTGGGATACAGCTTAAAATAGTAGCTGGGTTTGGTAGAATCGGGAAGACAGGCAAAACAGCTTTGTTAACTTCCCATAAGTCTTGCACAAATCTGTAAGCCTGTTTACCAGGTTTCTTCACCGGTAATATTGGGGTGTTACATGGACTTGTGGTAGGTACTATGATCCCTTGTCGTTCCAATGCAGAAATAACAGGGGCAATACCAGATATAGCCTCAGTTGTCAAAGAGTACTGTGGTACTTGCGGTAATTTTGCTCCTGGTTTTAGGGTTATTTTTACAGGAGTAGCTGAGGTCAAAAATCCTACATCATTGACATGAGTAGTCTGAGAGGGTAGGGGATGTAAATACTCATTTCTGTCAGAATTCGGCTGAATACACATTGTCTGTAAGATGACGGAGTCATCTAAAGCTGCCAGGGTACTATCCTGTTGGTCTGAAGGTACTTGGAGATAAACTCCATCAGCTGTGCTAAAAATGGTGGCCCCCATTTTGCTAAGCAAGTCTCTTCCTAATAGATTTAAAGGTGATGAAGGTCCTACTAAAATGCATGGTTATCCTGCAGAGGTCCCAAAGTGACTGGGACTGGAATAGTTTTGCAATATTCAATAGGTATACCAGAGACACCCACCTCTCTAGTTATTTTGTCGGAGAGGGGAACATTCATGGCTGCTTTACCAGCTAGCATGGATTTAGTTGCTCCGGTATCAATTAAAAATGGACAGGGTTTATTTTTAACCAGTAACATGACATGTGGTCCATCCACAGGAATAAAAGGACACAATTGCTGTTGTTTCTGTACAGGGAAACTTCATTGTGGTTGCTGTCGACTGGACGGTGTCCAACTAGAATTCCATTGTTGTGACGTATCGTTGTATGGTGCAGGTTGCTCAGCCAAATATGGACACTCATTTTTCCAATAGCCTGCTTGGCCACAGTTAAAACACTGTCTGATTACTAGAATTCTGGGGTGGAGCCAACTGTGTTCCCTGCCAGTTTTTTCCATTCTGGTTTTCTGGTCCTTGGCATCCACCCCTCCCTCTTCCTCGTCCTCTACCCCATTGACCAAAAACATTACACATTTGGATTTGTGCTTTTACTAATTTCTCCTGTAAATCCTTCTTTTCTTTAGCTAAATGGTCGGATAGGTATTGTACCTGCTGGACTAACTCATGCAAGCCCAAGCTAGGCCAGTTTAAACATACTTCCTTTAACTTGTCCCTCACCTGAGGGCGTAGTCCATCTACAAAGGCAGCCGACAGCCCACTTTGTGCTGGTCCTTCGGTGGGCTCTGGGTACCCAGAATATGCCTCAAAGGCTTCAGTGAGTCAATTTAAGTATTCATCTATAGGCTCATCCTCTTTCTGTATGACTGATTTAATTTTCGACCAATTAGGGGTGGGTGGCACTATTACAGTGATAGAATCAACTATGTATTGCCTAACCGCATCAAATCCATTCTCCCCTTGCATACTGTGCTTCAGTATTGGGGTAGGAACATTAGCATGATCCCAGATATGTTTCATGAGATCAGCTGGGACAGCATATTGGAGGACAGCTCTAACCTCTTCTATGGTAGGATTTTGCAGACAGATATGTCCTGCCAATACGCGTTGAAACTTCGCTGGGTTATTACGAATAGGTGGAAGTGATTTAGTGATCACTTGAAAATCAACTGCTGACCACGCCCTAGGTACCACTACTGTAGCCGGTTGTCCTGCATCTCTAGCATGTGCTGGGTTTGGGACTTCTCTCAACGGGAATACTCCCTCTTCATCTGATGGGCTAGTGCCCGATTCAGAGTCAGAATCTGGATTAGATTTGTCCGGACCACTGTAGTCGTCTTTGTCTTCAATTACAATTGGACATTGTTTGTAAATTTTACCCTTGTGTAAATATACGGGTTTTTTATTATATTTTTTCGATCGGCTAGACCTAGAGTCAAAAAGCATTTGTAATTTTCTTTTCTGCTGTTTTTTTGTCTTCGAACGGGTTAGTCTAGGTGATGGTTTACCTGTATCTGTTTGGTTAGGTTGCTCTATAAGCGGTCTGCTAGGCTGACCTCCCATTGCCTGAGTTCCGCCTCCAGAATCTGTTGCGGTCTGCTCTTCTCCCCACCGGCCTTCGCCCTCTGTTGTGGAGCTCACTGCTCCGTCTTGAACCTGTGAAGACTGATATTGCGGTGGAGGAGCCATAGGGGGTGGGGGGAACCAAGAGTTATCATCTTCAGATGATTCAGTTATTTGTAATTTACTTAATTCTTGTACAGGATATAATCCCTTAAAGGGTGGTTCCTTTAAGCATTTACCATTTGCTACATCTAGATTACTCGTAGTATGTCGCAGTTCCTTTATCTGCTCTTTTAGTTTCTTTTGATTGTCCTTAAGACTACTAATGACAGAGTCCTTTTCCCTTTCTTTAGCTTCACACATCCAATCATTAAAGGCTGCCCAGCACAACCCTGGTATTCTTCCTTTCCTTTTTAACTTCTTTTGCAAATTAAGCAATATATCTTTATTAAAACTACCATTTTTGGGAAAAGCAAGGTCACCGTCATTTTTAGTAAGGACGATCCACTGATTTAAAAACATACAACTGTCCCAGGACACACGATAAAACATATAACCAGCTGGTGTACCTCTTTCTGGCTCAGTTATTTTTCCTGCACTCGCTCCCATTTTCACTCGATAAGCTATACTTGTTTAACACAGGTTTAGCTAAGGCGTTATATAAATGTCTTGTTACCCCACTATCATTCCTCCTTTCATACTTATGTCGCCAGTATTTCTGTATTAACCCACACTCATACTGCACATTTAATAGCAGAAGAGAAATGCATGCCAATTACCTCAAAACAACTGAATGAGAGAAATGATATCTTTTTCTGCATAAAAAAAAATTCAAATCTTTAAAGCAGGCAAACAGAGAGATGAAAGAAACACTGCAGAAACAGAAAAGTCTGTTATGGGCCCTTTCATTAGCAGTATTTCTTCCACTTCCTGACTGCTGCAACTTGTTCTCAATTCAGATCCGAGTAAACGGCACCAATTGTTACGTTACACAATACTTTTGAAAATGAAGACAGATACAGTTCTTTCTCTCTTTCAGTGTTTTTTATTATCTACAGTACACACGTGCAGAAGCCTTCTGGAAAGTACCAGGGAGACTCCCAGAACAAAGGAATAAACAAGCTTATGTACTGGTGATATTGCTGACAGTACAAAAATATAAAAATGAACCAATTAGGTCACTATACAGGGCAATTAACCAATCAAAGGTTTACCCATAAACATAAGACAATTCACATCATCATATCTCTGGGCAAAGAAAGAAAATCGGATGCACTTCCATAAAAGGCACATTTCCTGCTTTTAGGCAGACTTGTTTTTCAGCATTTTCTCGTTGCTCAGAGTTCATTCAAAGTTCACAGTGCATTTTAATACATACAAACTGTCACATACTCAATTCCCTCAAACACATGCTTTGGCTGTTCATATTGTACAATATATATATATATATATATATATATATATATATATATATGTATGGATTAGTATCACTTCAATGAAAGACCATTTCACTGACACCCATTTCACTGAGACCAAATCACCTAAAGTTCATTTCAACTAAAATTCATTTATTTTATTTATTTATGTATATATGTATTTATTTATTTATTTATTGTCATTTGTTAACCGGGTTAGTCCAACTGGTCTTTTGGCCCATTTTCAGTGGGGACCCAAGGAGAAAAGCTCCAGAAAAGTACATAATAGTACATTGATTGCATGCAGAAGTATAGTACTAACATAGTTGAAGGATTTACAAAGCTGTTAATAATAACAAAGTTGAGTACAAACAGTAACAAAGTTGAGTACAGAAAAAGCACAATTACAAAGCTGTTAATACATAAAATACATACTTGAAGTTCTATCATCAACATTTTTTTTTTTTTTTTTTTTTAGAGAATGGTATGTAGAAAAGTGTGAGACAGAAGAGGGAGATTAGGTGGGTTCATGACAGGAGCAAGTCTTGGAGTTAAGTAGAAACATTTTTAGTTCATTTTTAAACTGGGTGTAGTGGGTAATGGACCGTAGGCTCAGGGGGAGATTGTTCCAGGTATTGGTGACAGTATGCTTATACAGTATTTTCCCAATATATTTCTTGGGTTGATATATGGCTAGTAGCTGTTGGTTCAATGTACGGAGAGTCCGGGATGGAGTATAGGTGGAGATTAAAGGTGAGAGAGATGGACAGAAAGAGGATTTGTAGAGAATAGAATGTAGTATTTGAAATTGAGATAGTCACATGTGCATGAATCAAACCCATGCCAACAATATTGTCAATGATCTCTGTTTCTACTGGGTGTGACACAGAAATACATACCACACATGCATCTTGTACAACATCTTGATGGGAAGTCTGCACTGTCAATTCCTTTTTGGTATGTGTACCAAAGAAGAGTTTTGTATGGGCAACATGATCTGTGCATGCTGACTGTGCCAAATGAAAAATGCTTCAGTAAAGCAATCCTGGCTGACATAGGTATCGGCTATAAGGATAAGCAAACTTACAAACAACACACTATTATTACTGCATTCCCTACACACAGCTGTGTATTGCATGCATCTGCCACAGGTAATAGTAATGGATATTGTCTAATATCTGCAATTGATGAGTGAATTAAGGAATGGTGGGTTATAGTGACTGTTGCAGCAGTATGCAATACTGATGGCAATGCGTCAACTATGCCCATGTACAAAGAAGCTACAGCAATGCTACATCTAGTATCAGTGAGTGAGGAAGCTGTCACTTTGATATTGTTCTGATAGCAAACTATGCATGGAGCACACTGAATAAGCACTCATCAGACCTCAAGATATGTGCCAAGCAATCACTGTCCTCCCGACACTGCCAGTGAAAATGTTATGCATGAAATCCTGACATGCATGCATATGAGTTCATACAAGTGGTAATACTCATGTGATGTACTGTTAGTCTGTGATACTGTACAGTCACAGTATAGCTGTACCTAGGATACAACTGGACTTCATTTGTTCACAGATTAATAGGAAAGTACTAGGCTAATGTTTCAAAATGACATAAAAGCCTAGCCATTTTTAACAGGAGTCTCACAATTTTAAAGTTCACACAGTTATGAGCCTATGCTATGCTAGGTATCATCAACTGCCTCTATCTATGAGGGACGTGAGTGTAACACCATGAGTACAATTACCATTAACCATCCATCGATGCAGGTTGCGTTTAAATAGGGTCAGGAAAGGCCTTGGCTTTACAAGAATGGGCAGCTTATTCCAGTGCAGGGGTAGTGTTTGATACATCATTGATTATGTCAGAGGCTAGGTTAACATTCTTGGAATGTGTGACCCTTGTGCAGTTTGATTTACCAATGTGTAGCATTTCTGTCAGAGCCATATTATAGAATGCCCTTTAGGCCAGACACAAACTGACCCTTAGTAATCTGTCGGAGAAAAATACACTAACACAGCTTTTAATCTTTCCATGTAGGACCTGTTTTTTTCACCCTGTATCTTCTTTGTACAAAATCTCTGGTGTTGCTCCAGCTTTTGCGATACACACAAAAAGGTGCATTGTTCTCAATTATTGTTGTAATTAGGGATGAGTACAATGGGGTTATAATGTCCTTTATTCTGAATGACATGTCCATATTTATGAGTTGTGCCATATAGAAGAGATTTGTCACCACTGTGGACACATGGTGGTCGAACTCCAATTAGTATCTACCTGAGTACCCAGATCACATATCACAGGGTCCACTCATTGGGGTGTGCTGTCTATGCTGTAATTAGCTTGTGTCATTTTCTTTACAAAAGGGAATAATATAGCAATAACCCACGCCTGGGTGTGGGTAATGCGGGATTTAACCACGGTTGGCGTGGTTTGGTCCCGAGGGCGACCAAACAAAGACAACCGTGGTTAAATCCTGCATTACCCACACCCAGAAGTGGGTTATTGCTATTATACAATGACATTATTTAAGAAAAGAAATAATTACTTTTCTTAAATAATGGCATTGTATAATGCCTCTTTGCTGCCCTTCCGCAGCTGTCTGGTATTCCGCGGCAGTTCTGATGTACTGCGCATGCCTACGCAGTACACCAGAGCTGTGGGCAAAAGCAACGGAGAACGCAAGATCTGCGTTGCTTTTATTCTTTATGTTAAATGGGTTTAACATAGCGAGACAGCTTTAAAATAAGCAACAGAGATCTCCGTTGCTTATTTTAAAGCTGTCTCGCTATGTTAAACCCATTTAACATAGCGAGACAGGTTTAAAGCAACGGAGATCGCAAGATCTCCGTTGCTTTTACTAATGTCGCTATGTTAAAGGAGTTTAACATAGCGAGACAGCTTTAAAAAAAGCAACGGAGATCTGCGTTGCTTTTTTTAAACCTGTGTCGCTATGTTAAACTCTTTTAACATAGCGAGACAGTGTTTTATACTAATGGAAAAAGTCCGGGCGACCGGACCTTTTTCCGTTAGTATATTGAGGGATTTACAATGGGCACGCTGGTTGGGCTGGCCAATCAGCGTGCACGTTTTACAGGAAGAATTGTATAATTATGATTATTTGGACATTTAATGTGTCTCTATGGCTCTGGCACCAATCATTTATGTGAGTTAATATTTCCTGCTGTATATTAATACTATTACTGGATTCAAGGATTGTCCACAATTTACAGTCATCCAGAAATTGGTTTGGCAAAAGCTGTCGAGGTTTACCTTGACTTCTGTGAATTCAATACTAAACAAGAAAGGGCATATCACAGAACGCTGTAGTACTGCACTGGTCACTGGCATCTTGCTAGAAGTGAGTTTACACAGTCTGACAGTTTGTGTCCTGTTGGTGATCCATTGTGTTACCCACTTGGTGACAAAATAGTTTATGGCCACTTCAGACAATTTCTGTGTAAACCTGAGTGTGGAATTGTATCAAATGCCTTGGCCAGGTCAAGTTAGGTGGGTGTACATTCTTTCCATCATCCTTGGCCTTGGTGACCTTCTCAAAGACGTCAACCAGATTTAACAGACATGATCTACAGTAGCTTTAATGAATAAAAAATGGGCTGGTTACAGAGTCAAGAGATTACCTATGTCCTTGTTGATAAGGTCCATAATGATTCCTTCCATTGACCTACAGATGAGGCTAGTCAGGCTTATGGGTCTGTTGCTGTGCATCATTCTGCCAGAAAATAGCCTGTCAGGAGGCTGTGGTTAAGTATGGATCCAACTGTGTCTGCTAGGTCATGTTTTAGTTTATTGATAAGGCAACCTGGGATTTTGTCAGGGCTCATTGATGCTGTGTTTTTAGCCTTAGAGACCACAGAGATGAGCTGCTCTCTTGAGAAAATATTTGCATGTATATTTTGGGTGATGAGCAGAGAGAACAGCAGGATGAATTTTGATGCAGATCGGTCAGCTAAAAGGTTATCAGTTGCCTCCAGCTGAGTATTGGTAGTGCCATTGACAACCCTCTGTGTGCATAGCTGTGTATTCCCCTTAAGATTTTTTACTTATTTAAAAAAAGATCTGTGACAAGTCCAAATGCAACTTTGGGTATGCATCACATAACACACAGTGGAACTGTTAACACAGACATGCAGCTCTACCTATTTCACATCATTACATCACTTGCACATCATATGCCTATATGTTTATCATTGGAAAGGTGCATGTGAGGGTTCTGATACCATATATGAGCACATTACAAACAAGATGGATGTGGGCATGAAGAACACTTAATAACATAAATGCTGACAGTCACACAATGCCGCCGGGCAACAACTGAATAATCCTTATGAATAATAACACAACTGTGCATATAATGAATTTGCAAAGGTTGCAAGTGAATCTGATCTGGTTATATATTTGTGTATATAACAGTATTACAATATGTGGATGAAAAAAGGTGTGTGTGTCCATGTAATCAGTATGGTGTAACATTGCTGTATATCATATAGCATTTCATGATGGTTGTTATACACATGCACACATGTACCATACTGCAAGTGTCACTGTGATGGCTGAATGATAAATGTGTGGAACGGTAATATATTCCACTACAAGCACACATTCCTTACTAAGGCAACAATATACATAGCATCATTCCATGTCAACAGTCCTCAAGAGGCATATTACCACAGCTGTTATGTAAGGAACATATTATTAAATGGTGGCAGTGGCCATTAATACTTTACTTCAAATCACACATTAGAATATACTGCTGTAGGGCTACAATACATCCACACCTCAGTGCAGCACATGTAGATGGTAAGCAACATTGACATGTGCAATCTTCATTGGGTCATAGGACATTACTAGGCTAACAGCCAACATCACATTAAATTCTAGCCAGTATTATAGCATTTAAAAAAAGTCACAATATCTATATAATGGAAGATAGTAGAGGTATGTGCATATGTGTGTATGTGTTTGATTTAATACAGACTGCTTCTATCCATATGTGACATGTTTACCACCCCATGACAGAACTAGCAATCACACATGCAATGGTCTGCATATGGCTTGCAGAGGGTCATGGAAGAGCTGTGCTTCATGTTATTTGCACACATCTTTGAGATGGTGACCTCATCCAGGGTTCTGCAGAAAGGATGTTATGATGGCAGAATGAATTAAGTGATCTTGGATTCATGGGGCTAAGTTAAAGGTTCTCCCGAGTGGTATTCAAATTAAAAAAAGATTCAAAAGATCATACACTGGCATTAATATACCGCCAATCACACACTCACACATAGCAGTTGAATGGAGTTAGATTTGAACATTAGGCCTGTGTAGGTATGCAAACTAGATTTCATACAACACAACAATAGCACCACCACAGATGTCTAATTTTTCATTGTCACAGGGCATTTTATACAGGATTACAGCATTAGTATATGCTGGGAAGAAGATGTTCTGAGGAGTGTGTCACATAGATGTGGATTTACATGTTGGTGTAAAATTGTCTACCAAATCATATTTGAATGAACACACACAGACACACACACACAGACACACACACAGACACACACACATTGTCTACTGTCAGATTAGAACTACAAACTATCCAGCTACACAAGCTAGAGAACACAGTAGTTAATGCTCATACTAACAAAGTTATCTGAGTGTAATATAGTCAGAGTAAACTTTAGAGGGGATAACATTATAAGTGTTTGTTGATAACAAGAAGTAGACAGGAGTGCATGACATAGCTGTATTATATTATGCAGTTTTAAAATTGTCTCCAGACTGACAGTAAAAACAACATACAGATACAAGTTAACTGCAGTGATATTAAAACCTGTACCTAACTCTGTATACTAGCCATAGTGTAAAGTACTTAACTTTAACACCCTAGTACAAGCCTTACAGACATAATGTCAGACACTTTATAGCAGATTACACCACTAGTGTCTGACGAGAAGAAGATGTTAGTAGGAGTGTCTCAACTGCTGCTTTAAAATGGTCTCCAAAAGGACAGCTAATTGAACACAAACACAAGTTGACGGCAGTGAGGTTAGAACCCCTACCTACTTATCTGCACTAGTTACAGAAAAGAGTACTTACTAGTGACACAGCGCAAGTCTGACTTTCATTGTGTCAGCCTATACTTTATAGCAGATGACATCACCATCAGTGTCAGGTGAGAAGAAGATGTAGGTAGGAGTGTCTCATGTCCTCCTCTAAAATGGATTCCAGAATGGCAGCTAACAGAACACAAACACATTAACTGCAGTGAGATTACAACCCCTACCTAGCTATGTACACCATCTACCAAACACAGTACTTAACACTAGCACCACAGCACAAGTCTGGTTATTATAGTGTCAAACAACACTTTATAGCAGATGACATCATCAGTGTCTGGTGAGAAGAAGATGTTAGTAAGAGTGTCTCACATGCTGCTCTAAAATGGTTTCCAGAATGACAGCTAACTGAACCCAAACACATTTCTTTCTTTTTTTCTTGACATTTGTTTACCAGGAAAGTCCACTGGGCCAGGATTGCCCATTTTCAGTGGAGGCCTAGGGAGAAAAGCTCCAAGGTGCATACATAGAATAAAAAAACAAAAAATATAACATATAACATACACAGAATAAAGAAACAATATAAAACATAATTTATATAAAAAGTATCTTAAAAATGGTACATACAATTGCAGAAGATACATAAACAATTGATAAAACAGAAAAAGAAAAGAAAACTTTCATATTAGAGTATGATTAAATGAAGAAAGGTAGTACATCATCCAAGACAATATATAAAGCTGTTTGGCATAAAGAAGAATGAGGTGCTATACACAAAAGTAGGGGAGTATATCAAATTGAATCTTTATTTGGACAAGAAATGGAAACATAGAAGTAAAGGTTAGTGATTAGGTATAAAGGTAAGGGTTTATGGTGGCAAAGAGGGAGGCAATAAGAAGAGGGGAAGTTAAAAAAGGAGGTGTGTGGGGTTTGGAAAGAGTTAAAGGTCAGTCTTGAAAATTCTGGAGAAGGAAGATTAGTAAAGTATAGGAAGAGTGGAAAGCTATGAGAGAGTGGAAGCTAGAGAGAGAAGTGTGGGGAAACGTGGAGGGAGTTAAATGATGAGCAAAGGAGAGTGTTAGCTGAAGCATTCATTTGGGAATTTAAAAGTACGAAAGGTAATTGTGAGTAAGATAAAAGATAGATTGAATTTAGGTAATGGCTGGGGAGGGACTTGAGCAGTTACAAATCCACATGGATAAAAAGTGACTGCTCAGTGCATTTTTTGAAGTTAGAAGGTTGTGGTTGAAGACGTATAGATGCTGGGAGATTATTCCAATTTCTGAAAATTGCCAGCAGTATAAGAATTGACCTGCAGGAAGTTTGGGTTTAGGTATTTGGAGAAGGTATTGGTGTTCAGAATGTAGGGGATGAGCTGGGTTGTACAGAGTAAAGAGGGAGTTGAGTGCTGGACAATCTTGAGGTTTATATATAAGTTTATGAGAGATTGTGAGCTGTAGGTGGAGAAGGTAATGGGGAAATTCAAGACATTGTAGTTGCTTTACGGCAATACAATGATGAGTGGAGTGGTGACTATTTGTAGCAAATTTAGCAATCTTATTATAGCATGTTTCTAGTTTAGTCATTAAGGAAGACTGCAGATTAATTAATAAGAGAGCACCATAAGTTAGAGATGTTAGAAGGTATGTTAGAGCTAATGCTTGTTTAGACAGGAGGGAAAGGAATTTGTTATGTCAGTATAGTTGGCCTAGTTTTTTGTGGGTTTTGTTTATGTTATTTTGAATGTGATGATCAAATTTAAGATCTTCATCAGTAATTACCCCTAATAGCTTAGTATGAGAAACTATCTCAATTTTGATAGAGTTAAGGGAGAGAATTTCGAGGTCAGCGGTATTAAGGGGTGAATTTCTTTTGGGAGTGAAGATCATAAGTCTGGTTGTTTTTTAAGATTTAGAGAGAGGTGATTTTTGTGAAGCCAGATTTCTACTGTAGTAAATGTAGTTTGGGTGATATGCTTTAGAGTGTTTGAGATGTGGGCATCGCAGACTATTGTGGAATCATCTGCACATTGGACTATGGAGGCCTGCTAAATAGCTTGATGGAGATTATTAATAAAAATGTTAAACAGAAGAGGGCCTAAGACTGAACCTAGGGGAACACCAGTATAGTTATGAATGTATGAGGAAATGGAGTTTTGCCATTTAACATCATGCTCTCTATTAGAGAGTTAGCTTTTGAACCAATTAAGAGACTGAGTAGATAGGCCAATATTTGAGAGCTGGGAGAGGAGGATGGAGTGAGAGATAGTAGCAAATGCTTTTGATAAGTAAAGAAAAAGGGCTGATACAATGTTACTGGTGTCTTATACTTTATTCACAGTGTCTAAGAATGAAATTAATGCAGTGGATGTTCTGTGTCCAGGCCAGAAACCATGCTAAGTAGGGGAGAGAAGATTATATTTTTGAAGGCGATCTAAAAGTTGTTTTTGAACACACTTTTCTAGTATTTTTGAGATAGGGGAAAGTATAGCTATAGGTCAGAAGTTGGAGATATCAACTGACGGACTGCCTTTATGAAGTGGTAGTATTATAGCTTTTTTTTCCAGAAGCCATGGACGTATGATTCCTGTATGGATCTATTAATAAGAATGCTAATGGGGTAGGCCACTGAGTCAGCTGCAAGTTTCAGGAATTTGGCAGAGATATTGTTGGCGGAGTCAGAGCAGGGCTTTAGTTTTAGAAGCAATTTTTTCATCTGGGAGGTAGGGATAGGAGACAATGTGAAAAGTGGTGGGGGAGTCAAATATATATATGCCATTTGGTGGGATAGTATCAGTGGATAGAGAGTGGTGGCGAGTAGAAGATGGGGAAAAAGCAGTGTTGGTGCTAGGAAGAGAATGGGAAAAGATAGAGGTTATATTGGCAATAGTATCAATAAAGAAAGAATTAAATATACTTGCAATTTGTTCTAGTGTTTTTTTTGGGGTGTGGGCAGGGGTTGGGTTTAGTGCCAGGGTTAAGAAAATTGTTGATAGAAGACCAGAAAGCTTTAGGATTAGTTTTTCCTACTAATTTGTTGGTTCCAGAAGAAGTGCTGCTTGCTTTTACTTTATAGCAGATGACGTGATCAGTGCCTGGTGAGAAGAAGATGTTAGTAGGAGTGTCTCACATGCTGGTCAAAAATGATCTCCATAATGACAGCTAGCTGAACACAAATGCACATAAACTGACTGCAGTGAGATTAGAACACCTACCTACAGAACCTAGTACTTAACACAGGCACCACAGCAAAAGTATGACTTTCATAATGTTGCAAAACACTTTATAGCAGATGACATCATCAGTTTATGTTGGGAAGATGTTTGGAGGGCTACATGAAATTGCTGTGTAGCCATGTATGACTGTAAAACGTTGATCTCCATAAAACTTGAATGCTGGCATTAGGGCACAGACTCATGCTCTCCTGACTATGCACATACACATTTACACATACAGGCAGGCACTCCATTTGTCTGTTTTGCAATCTGAGCCCCTACCTATTTATTCCAGCTGCAGAACACTGTAGTTAACATTCTCACCATCATTGACGTCTGATTTTTTTCCTTGTCATAGTGATCTGTATAGAGTATGGCATCATCTTTATTTTGCAGATAACATATTAACATATACTGTTATGAGACTTGTGTGCAAAGTGTGGACTTTGGATTTGCTTTTGTGTTTGAAACTGCAAAAATTCTTAAAAAAAAAAAAAAAAAAGCTTCTTAACCTATATGCAATAAGCTGTTGTTAATGCATGTTGCATAACTTTGACATACATGTGCCTGTTTCTTAGTATGTTGTGTACATAACACAGACACACACACACGCGCATGTGCGTGCACACATATGTGCGCACATATTTTGTAAACAGCATGCATGCAAGTGTTGATTTGTGAGCGTTCATATTCTGATGAATTAATGTCCACAGTAATACATGTATCAAACAGTCTCAATGTCTACAGTCAGTATTAAGTCTTTAACAAATGTAACAATCCATTTGTTTCTTCATTTCTGTATTGCAGTTCACATTAGACCTATTAGTGAACTATCATTTTCAACTGCATTGGTGCAGGACACAAGTGAGTCTGAGTAAATATGTGTCCAGTGAATAACAAGTCCCTTCCCTTCTGTTGTGTTTTAAATGCCTTTTGATGGGATGGAGAATAACTGGACAATAAGCATAGTAGCATAGTGATACATGCCAAACACCTCTTTACATAGTGCATCACACTGAAACTAATTTGTGCAAATGAAGGCAAAGTGCTTGCAAAGTATTTGCTTGTTTGGGCAAAGTTAAGTGATGAGCAAATGTGGTTTTCTGCTTTAATGGAAATCTAGTAATATTTCTATTGTTTGCCTTCCTTTGCATAAACACACTAAGTAGCAATGCATGGCTGTCAACACTCTGGACAGCACTGAGTCTAAAAATTACACCTGCTGTGTAGTTTTCCCTGTGACAGCAGGTGTAAGAGCAGTGATCCCAGGGTCACTGCACAGATAACACAGGGGTCAAAACCAGCTCATTCATTTTTTTACAGATGGTGTCAGGATAGCATTACCTAAGTAAATGTGATAATTACTGCAAATGTGACAAGCAATGAGTACAGTGAAGTATGTGTGTGTCTTCCACAATTTTTATCATTATTGCCTATCTCTATACAGTTATACAACTATTAGCTGTTTTGCAGGCCTCACTGCAAATCACAACTTAATTTGTGTACAGCTCTCTAGAAATGGTAAAGGGTGGTACATGTTTTGAAATTATTATTTTAGACTTAACAGACATACTAACTATTTGTGTCTGGCAATATATCCTGAAAAGTGTGTGCTGTATGCTTTTTCACAATAAGGACAGTTTGCCCATGATATTAGATGAAGATTTCATCCATCATCACCTGACTATGTCACTAACACAATCTTACAGATGATTTAAAAAAAGTTCACAGTACATTAGCACTGATAAACTATTGGATTAAGGTAGCATGTTAGCATTAGCCATCAGCATAGTCAAGTCAATCTGCACACACCATCCATCAACCTAATAGATACAAGTACATAGAGAGTATTTGGACGGATAGGATAAATACAAGGAGAGCTGAACATACACCTAGAAGTGTTTTGTTTAATGGCACATTAGCAGTATTGTTTTTGGTCTGTTGCCATTATTACCCTTACATGCTGTGTAGCATGAAATGAGTGACATGGGGTAGAGAAGGCTTAGGAGAGGGACAACAGGCTTATGACAAGCAGACCAAGGTTAGTTAATTATATGATATCAATGGGTTTAGATGTCATTTCCGATATTCATTTGTAGGCAGTGCTCAATATATGTCCATGAGAAATCCTAACTTTGGAAAACTTTAATATCTGTGTGATGAAATATGTAATACACATATATCATCACACTAAGAAATGAGAGATGCATCTGGAATCAAACTCTTGAAGCTACTGTAAAAAAAATCATCAGTCAAGTGATTTATGTCAGCACACCACATAGGAATTTGCAGTTTGTTTCATTCAGTATATAACTAACTGTGAGAGTAAATGTTTCGTACTGCCTTTACTCTGGTTTAACTCTGTGCTCCTTTAGAGCAACAAGTTTAAGAATCATTGCTTGAGAAGAACCAGACTAGTGCAGCTGATGGCAAAAACTCATCTGTTTTTACCACTGAATATGAAGAGCCATCCACCGTCACTTGGCATTGATGAGTGATGTCAAACTACATGCAAATGCAGATGACAAATGTGAAGGCTTTATTAGAGGGCACTTCTGCCATATGTGTGGTGTGAGATTCTATATTTTGACCAGATTAAAGTTAGAAAAATGGGGTAGATAGCATAGTGATGAAATAAGGGGCAAACAGGGGAAGAACAAAGGGGAAGCAAGATATAAGAATCGGGTCTATATCAGAACATTGAAGTTTTAAAACTTTGAATGTTCTAATATCGACCTGTTTTAATTGAACGCTAAAAATAGCAAAGCTGCAGAACACCAAATTCTTTCCTAGGGAAAGAATTCGGTTGGCTGGTTCTGTGGCTTCGCTATTTCCAGCACTGTGGTGGAGATTTACGGGTCAGGTTCAGGTAAGTGTGCGATTGTGTGGTTGTTAGGATTAGGGAGCGGGTTAGGTGAGTGTGCGATAGTGATGGACTTTAGGGTTAGGGTTTGGGTTAAGGTAAGTGGATAGATAGTAGTGTATATATAGTTTAGTGCAGGATTAGTTGTAGGATTATAAGTGTATGTGTGTGTATTGTTGTTTTTCAGGTGTGCTTGTGTTGTGTATATGTGTTTTGGAATAGCAATTTTTTTCCCAAGGAAAAAATTCACTGTTCTGAATGTTCGATATTATGTGGTTTAGATATTTTAGGTTCAATGAAATAGCGTTCGCTATTTTCATCTTTCGATAACGTGATATAAATGCTAAGAATCTGCTGGATGGAATTAGGAAAGAACCATAGCTACCAACTTCTTTAATAGTGTAATGTGAACATGGATAGAAAATTGGATGAATTTGGACTGTCACTGCAACACAGATGGGTGACAACAAAGCAATCATGTTCTAAAGTCAATTAGACTCAATCATGTGTGTCAACAAGACTTGTATGTGAAGTAGAGAGCTATGTATTACAGCATTTTTGTGTGGGACAGGTGTGCATTTTGTTTGGATTTCAAAAAGAGATAAATGTAGGGAAAGGGACCTAAGAATGTGAGGGTCAGGTAGGTAGGGTGGGTGAAGAAGCAGGTGCAGATAACAGTACGTACAAAGCACAGGGATGATGATGATAGACACAAAAGGCTGGAGGACATTGTGATTGGGGATAGGTAGTGGACATCTGAGATACATGCCCGTAAATATGGAGACCGTGAGAATCTAGTGTTTACCCTCAGAGCTGTCATCAATGTCCCCTTCCTTTGCTTCTTCTGAGATTCCTTAATGTTTGTTTTTTTTTTTCTGCATTCCAACAAACAACTTCTCCAGATGGCTGAGGCATGCACCAAAACTACTTTCTAATACCTCATGCAACCAGCCCTGGCAGCTCCTGGTGGGCGATGTAATCTCTACCTCCACCAATACTCCCAGAGGGTTGGCAGCTTCTGGAGGATGATGTGATCCCCACCTATATGAATACCCTCGGAGAGTACAAATGCACCAGCTGCTGGGGAAATGCTATCTGATATTGATTGCTCAAGTATTGCAGGAGATGGAGAGACAGTACTGCCAGGTTGCATTCCAGATGTGCTGAGTTATGGTGCAGCAGCTGATGGAGGGTTGCCAGGCTGAGCTGCAGCAGTTGGCCTAGTTTATTGAGCTAAAAATCATTTTGTTTGTTGGTGGAAAAATATGACATCAGAATGGTATGACCACATAAATAAAAAAATAAGAGAGAGAGAGATAAGGGGTGTGGTGAGGGGAAAAAACAGATGATTAGAACCATTATAAGTCACACACTCTTTATTACAGCTAAATAAATGTTTACTATTATATTAGCTATAGATCTTTCAAAATCAAAATTAGGATTGCAAATTATAACAATTAATCCTTGCAATATGCATATATGCTTTTAAAGATAATACAGATTACATTAAAAATGTGGCATTTATGCCAATTTTGATTAAATTGATTTTAAATAATTATATGTTTGAAATTAGAATGCATTTGGTGCTTGTGGGTATAAAACCCACCAAATCTGAGCACACTACTACACTTGCCTAATACAATTACCCTGAGCTATAGAACAATGTGTGCAAGCCTGCTTTTACAGTTATGATCTGCATGCTAAGCTACTAGTAATATATGGAAGAAGAATAATTTTAATACAATCATGTAAATTTGCACTGCATACATACCCCTGCCTCTCGAGTGTTCCTAATTGTCCAGCATGAGCCTCCCTGTTCATTGAAATTTCCTGAGCAGTTGAAAAATAAAGGAGAGAAAAAGAGACATAAAAGCATTATACATACCAGTCTTGGCTATCTGCAGCTTTCTAAATCAGTTAAAGTATCTTTATCTGTATACTAACACAACTGCAGGATGTCATCAGTCCTAAATTCATCCAACAATTGGTTGAGTTGTTCTTGCTTGCACCATTTCAGGTCATTGTAATGATTCCCGCATTGCTCCTCAGTGCATGGTATACCAATCACACTGGACACAGCCTTGGCTTGACTGTTCCAAGCCTCAGCCTTATACTGACACCCTGTATAGTCCCCCTTCAGAAGCCTACAGCTGTAATACTTTATGAGGAGTACAATGAATATTTTTGACTCTTCTGCACCCTGTTTTTGAGCCCTGAATTGGGCACCGTCCAGTCTATAGTGCATTTTGCATCATTGTCCATTAAATGTGTGATACAAATACATGATAGTGAAAAACATTTTTCAGCAAAGGCAGGAAAGTTTGGATATTAGTGAACAAAAATGATAAAGGTGTGCTGCCTTGTTTCATTTAAAAGTTTGCTGAAATTAGTTCCACACTTTGAAAGTGTATCCTCAATGACGCACCCACTTCAAGGAAAGTTGTCTGAATTGCTGTTGTTTTCCTTCTCTCTCTCACAATAATCATTCAGAGTTGCAAGGAATTAGTAGCTAACACTGGTGTATGGCCTACACTATCCCCAGGATTCATGAAGCTTGCGCCAGGTGCAGGCGTAGCGTCGGCGATCTAACACCAAATATGGCCAACGAGCAATTCAGGTACAAGCTGTTTCCACGTGCACTAACTGCATACGCCAGCCTGCACAGCTCCTAGCGCATGAATGCTAATCTCCCCATGCGCAGCAGTGTAGCATGCAAATTAAGGTATATAGCGATTTAGGAAGTGGTGCAGGTGTAGTGTAAGCATGCAGAAATGTAAACCAAAAAAAAATGGTTTACATTTTTCAAACATAAAATCGGAGCCATGACAGCGGACCAAACTCACGTATTATACTGTTAATATATGCCAGTGGCTAAATATATAGTCATTGGCATGAAACAACATGCACAAAATATGAAAAAGAACATTTAATATAATGCCCACACTAACACGAAGTTAAAGCATAGGGCATCGGTGCGCAAAGGGGATGGCAAGGAATATACAAAAATATCAAATAAAACTGCAATGAAACACATATCACGATTTCCCCATAATAATCAGTGGCAGGCATGCTACACCATACTCATGGTGCAAGGGTTGCTAAGGGGCAGTGACAGTGTTACTAGGAGCTAGGAATTAGTAGGCAATTCCATGCAAATGAGAGGAGTAATACTGAATCGCAAATTTCCCGCTGGTGTAAGGATGCATAAAACAGCGTAGCATTATAACACCGAGGTGAACCCTTGAAATAAAAATGACATCAAGAGAGGGCTGTGTCGCCATTGCTGTAAGCACATTCGAGCATTGCTAAACCAGTCTGCCCCTAGCTAGGCAAAGCTGCATGATAGGGGTGTATCAAATTGTTCATAGCTATGCTTAGTGGAGAGTACACAAGGTAACTGAGTATGCATGTAAACGGAGATGAAAACACTCGTAAACCCAGTAAATGGATATGCGCGTTGCACATTGCAGCTGAAACAGGAAGGATATAGGAAAGAAATAAGGAAATGCTGCAGCAGTGAAACTGGAGTAAAAATGGCTAATTAACACCTAGGAGCCTACAGTGGGCCATTGACAACAGCAAACAAGGCTGCAAGCAGCTACTTGCAGAACAGGGAAGGGGAGGGGCTGTACTGCAAAGAAAACAGCAAAGTGTCAAAGCAGAACAAAGGCGATATGCAGTATATCAGCTACAAGGCACAATTCACCATGACTGGGTAGGGAATGTACAAAACAAGAAAGATGGCAGGTGTATGCATGCCTGATAATGAGAGGGGATCCAGGTCTAAAAGTGATTTAAAGGGCAACAGAGTAATCAAGGCAGGCAAGTAGATCTCCATGGTAAAGGCCCCACACTTGCAGTACTCATTGCAAAACCCATAATTAAGACACACAGCAGCTGGAGTAGTTCATACACACTCACATACATCAGCAGCATCCATAGCACAATACTATAAAGTTTGAAAGGACCTCACACACGTGTGTATTCCCATACACTCTGCACCAGTGGTGTATACAGATGGGGAACTTTTATTATGTACATGTTAGGGGCTGCCATAGCTTTTCTCCATCAGCATGTGCTGGAGACTGAAGGTGGTGTGGAGGATGATACACACAACCACCGCAGGCACCGGAGGAGGAGAGTGTTCAGACCCAGGCTACCCTACCAAGGGCAACATGATCTGGAAATAGCAGAGTGTTACAGGGTGGACAGTGACACTCTACAGCATCTTGTGGAGCTGTGCCGGCCACGCTTTACAGCCAGAACAAACAGAGGGGAACCCATCCCAGTGGATACAAAGGTATGTGTAAGCCTGAGAATACTAGCTACAGGTACCTTTCAAAGACCAACTGGGGATATCATGGGGATCTCACAGGCATCAACATCCAGGGTACTACACCAGTTCCTGGATGCCATGTTACCACATGCCAATGACTACATATACTACCCCTGAACGTAGGAGGAGTTGGCCAGCAATATGTGTCTCTTCCACCATGTGGCAGAATACCCAGAGGTACTGGGTGCAATAGACTGCATGCACATACACATCAAGTCAACAACCGGTGAGCAGGGCAGGCCCTACATAAACTGCAAGGGATACCCCTCCATCAACTGCCAGGTCATGTGCAATGCCCAGGGGAATATCAAGGATGTGTGTGCTGGCAACCCTGGAAGCTATCACGACTCCCACATCTGGCATGCCTCACAGCTGTGTCGGTTATTTTCCAGGGGGGACATCCCAAATGGCCACCTGGTGGGGGATGCTGGCTATGCACTGGAACACATGGATGATAACTCCCATCAGAAACACACACACACCCATGCAGGAACGCCATAATGAGGCACACGCACAAACAAGAATCATCATAGAGCATGTGTTTGGGATGCTTAAATCACAGTTCTGTTGCTTGGACATATCTCGTGGAGCCTTGCAGTACTCTCCAGGCATGTGTGCCCACATTTTCATAGTGTGTGCAATGCTACACAATATGGTCCTGCAGAAACAGCTGCAGCAGGGACAGAATGGTGAAGGCCCTCACAGCCCACCACCATTGCCAAGGGCCCCACAGGCACAGAGGTACTCAGACCACGAACACCCTGAGCCAGCCCCAGTAGGCAGATGGAGGCATGCCCAGTATGCCCATGCCTTGGCAAAGAGGGAATGTATAGCACACATACTGACAGTGTAGGCACCTAGGGACTGACACCCTTCTCCACCTGCACACACAGTAAAAATGGATGGCACACACACACGGTTTGGGATGGTGGCCTAATGGTTAAGTTGTTTGCCTTACAAACACAGGGTGCAGGGTTTGAGTCTCACAAGGGATAATTGGCTAGGCTTAAAATGGCTTGCAAGGGCAGTTAGCTTAGTACTAATCTATGAACCTATGAACAAGACTACCTGTACATTGTCATGTATAGGCAGTCTACTGTGTGCATCCAACAGAGGCAGCCCTCAACTATTGCACACACAACAGCCAGTGGCACAAGGTAAGTCAACACCTGAACAGTAAACTAAGCTATCAGCATATGCAGATACTGTATGTATAGATTCATAGGTAGGTACTGGGCCAACTGCCAGAGGCCATTCATAAGCCCAGCCAAAATGTGTCAGCATTTGCCACCCCAATGAGTCATTAACTGTCCCTCTGTGGAGCAGAGACAATGGCGGGATCCCTTGGGTGCATCTACCATTCCCCATCCACCCTTCAAGGTTTCTCTTCCAGAGTGTTAGTGAGGGGCTCTGTAAAATGTAGATAGGGATGTTGTTCCAAAATATGGGTAGTGTCTGTGACAGGAAGCTGTCCCTCCAGCATCTTCCGGTTATTGTTGTGGCAAGGTCAGCTCACTACTGTGTGTGGCTCACTGTGACATGGATTCCCGTAAGTGGAGCATATCCATCAAGCCAGAGTTGGACATGGCTGTGTTGGTCAGCGGAGATCATCTCTGGGTAAAGAGATGTCACTGAGTAAAGCAGGAGTGTATCCAGTCCGGCTTCATAGGCCATGTGTTGGAGGCCAGTATTCTCCTTGGTGAGGTACATTCACAGACCCCCCAGCTGTTGGACGTGTAGTCTGAGGTACATCCCACATGGAATATTATGCCCTATGATGGGACTGATGAGTGATGAGTAAAGGGGCACTATAACCCCAGTATGTCTATATGGGAATACTTTAGTAGTCAGATAGCCTACATAGAAGGATGTCCTAACTACTCCGGAGTTATGATTGTCACAGGGGAGATCACTATCTACCTTAGTCCCCAGATACCTCATTACCTCATCTGTATTAAAGAGGCTACCGCCCACGTGTTAATATGTGGGTGCCAGTTCACTATAGAATGACCATGCAGCTAGCGGCACTTGGCTGGAGGCCATATCAGTGCACCCTGTGATGTTCTCTGTGAGGCCCTCCTGAGGGATGTCCATGTCAGCTGGACTATCAGTCATGGCTCCCAATTTGCAGTCATTGCCGAACATGTTATGCCGTAGTCCACCTTTGGTTGCCTGTACATCTGAAATGCATATGCCAAACAGTAGGGCTCCCAGGACTGAGTCCTGTGGGACACCAGTTGTGACTGTTCAAGAGTTGGACCTGGAGACCGCTAGTTGTACCATGTGGGTTGTGTGTGTAAGCCTGTTGGCAACCCAACCTGTGATGTATGGGTGAATGTACAGGTTGGTGTGTTTATCAATAATACCTGAGTGGGGCATGGTGTCAAAAGCCTTGGTGAGTTCCAGGTAGTATGTGTGAACCACCTCCCCTGTCATCTAATGTCTTGGTGACTGTATGTAAGATGTAAAACAAGTTCAGTAGGCATAGGTATGGACTGCAGTCAACCAAGCTGACCTGGGTTGGGTCACGTGTCCGACGGTTACCAATGTCATTGTTAATGAGTGCCATGAGGATGCGAACCATACCATTGCAGACCAGGCTAGTTAGGCTTATGGGGTGGTAGTTACCATGGTCAGTTGTGATTTCCCTGTGATGGAGTGGAATAACCATTGCCACGTGCCATTGTATGGGCATGTAGCCTGTGAAGAGGCTGAGGTAGGAATGCATAATTAGATGGGGGGGCAGGTTGTCATATACAGTTTGCAAGATGCAGTCTGGGTCAACATCTGCCTCCATTGATGCTGTGTTCTGCTGTTAGAGAGGGCCATTTCCACCTGTGTGCCTCTGATGGTTGGGAAACTGTACCTTACGGGTAGCGTGGTGGCTCTTTAGGGGTGAAGTATGCACTGCATGCATCTGCAAGGATGTTGGCGAAATCAGTAGGGTCAGCATATTTTGTGCTATATTTCACTGACACAGTGCAAATCTGTGTGTCAGCATGTAGATCCTTGACATAGCCAAAAAAAGCTTTGTGGTTATCTTTCGAATCCTTGCCTATTCTCCTGCTGCTGTTAGCCTTGGATCATGTCATGAGGGACCTACGTGTCATACTAATAGTGGTCACGGATGTCAGCCCTTCATGGCATTTGCTGTGTGTCTGGAACACTGTCCTATGTCTGTAGTATAGCCTGTTTATTGCAGAGGTCTACCAGACCGGTGTCCTTGTCTCGGATGAGTGAGTCTTGGTTTACCAGTGATGGCACGATCCATACATCTGTGTAGGTGCCTATAGACTGCATTTTTAAATCTGTCTGTATCTTTAGCAGTGTTTCCCCGTAGCATGGGGTCTGTGAAACCCCCCCCACCCCTGTCACTAGTAGTGTAAATGTAGCTGTAGGAAAGGTATACACTGTGGTATCCGTGGGTGGTGGAGATGCTAGGGTGTGGAAACAGTGAATAGTTCATGGTCAGATCTAACCAGTGCCCGGTAAACCTCCACTGTGGTGCACCTGTTGCCCATGTTGGGGATGACCACATCTAGTAGCCTACACCCCACGTTAGGGAGGTTACCACCTGATACAGGGCATATGAGTTGATACATTCCAGGAAGCGCTGGTCCCGGAAGTGAGTACCGGAGTACGTGTCCCAGTTAATGGTATGGTAGTTGACATTGACCAATGCCAGGGTGCATTTTAGGACTGTCGTGTTCTCCACTGTCTCCAGGTAGGTGGAGTGGAGGTCCTGGTTCATGGAGGGTGATCCATAGCAGGCCACATTCAACATTGTTGTTGTGGCTGATGTTAGCTGCACATGGATGATCACAGAGGTATCATGCTGCCCCACTAACCTGGAGGTGTAGGTATCCCTGATGAATATGGATACAACCCCTCCATGTCTGTCAGTCCATGTTCCGTGGCTAAAATGTGTGGTATGGGTTGTAGTCTGATGGTGCTGGTGTGCTATCAGGAGCCTTAAGACAGATGGCAGTTAATGCACAGATGTTGATGTTGTCCATCCTGAGGAGTGTTGTGAGTGCATGCATGTTGTGATCACAACCCCTGGTGTTGAGTAGCATTAAACCACATCGAATCTGCTATTTTGCTGTTTATGGAGTTGGTATTCACTTTCGGGACTCTCCTAAATAAGGAACCATGGGGGTACCAATAGCCTTGGCCAGTATTCCAAAGTGTATGGCAGACACATAGGCCGGTATGGTATCATTGCATGCATGTTCCCCATCTGTGCTTGATTGTCATCTCCCCTGTAAGTAACCTAGTGATAAGCAATAGAAAGATGATCTCAGAGGTATCATGCTGCCCCACTAACCTGGAGGTGTAGGTATCCCTGATAAATATGGATACACCCCCTCCATGTCTGTGTCAGTCCATGTTCTGTGGCCGAAATGTGTGGTATGGGTTGTAGTCCGGTAGTGCTGGTGTGCTCTCAGGAGCCTTAAAACAGGTTTTAGTTAATACACAGATGTTGACTTCCATACTGAGGAGTGCTGTGAGTGCTTGCATTTTGTGATTACAAATCCTAACGTTGAGTAGCATAACCCTCATTGATTTTGCTATTGTGCAGTTTACGGAGGTGGGATTCACCTGTGAGGCTTACCTAAAAAAGGCACCATGGGGGCACCAATGGCCTTGGCCAGTATTCCAAAGCCTAAGGCTGACACATGCAAGCCGGTATGGTATTGTTGCATGCATGTTTCCCATCTTTGCTTGTTTCATCTTTCCTGTAGGTAACCTACTGGTAAGCAATAGAAAGCCTTAAACTTTTACAAGTCTTCTAGCTTCCAAGATAGGCATTTGGAGTGACTAAGTATCAGTGTTCTGTATGTCCGTGCTGTACTCAACTGTTACCTGACTACACGGTGAGTTCACACTGTATATTGTGATCTGAAGGTCTGTTTATTCGCATATTATGGCTGTGATGGCCTGCATGTTACAGGTGCACAGATAGCTTACTATCTATCTGCCAAAGGGCAATTAGAAGCATAGCAACAGTGTGTTGGCCTTCCTCGCACCATTGATGAAGTAACTGAGCCTCTGTCAAGCATAGCCAATGAAGCAATTCCAGGCAGAGTTGCAGGAAGCTGTGGAAGACCGGAGTTGTGGAGGGTGATAGGAGCACTTGCTGATCTAAAGGGGCATGTTAATGTGGCAATTCACCACCATTCAATTACCCCAACAGGTCTTTCAGCTATCAAACTGGACAGGCTCACCCACCCCCAGGCTGTATGGTTCTGGGAAACATGATGTCAGGGGTGTATAGTCTGTTACCCATTCACACAACAAGGTTTCACTTGAAGTGTGTCAGTGAGGGGCTATGCCTAATGTACTTAGGAATGTAATGTATTGTCTCACAGTACATTTGTTATATGTTGTTATGTCATGAGTACGTGAAGCTCAGTGAGTTAGGGGTCTACCACCCTTTGCTTAGCCTAGCTTACACATAGAAAGCATCTAAATAGGAAATACATGGACGCAACATTAATGACAACAGCGTAATGGTTACAGCATCTGCATAGTATCTGTGCATTTGAGGTTACAATCCTGATAAAGGCAAGGATGTTTATCATGTGCAAAAGTATACCTTAACCACAGCTTGCAGATATAGGTAGTAATCATCTGTATAATAAACATTTGAAATATCACTCATAAACCCATGTGTGCAGGAGAGTACAGTCAACAGAGAATGTAATGTCATGACAGCACATAGTGAGATGTGATATCACTGACAGGTATATATCCGGAGTAGTTAGCGGATGTGGCCATGTTTGCGCGCACAGGTTATACAGCACAATGTTTGTTTATCTGTGTTTAACCGCTGCTATAATGTCACACAAACAGTGTTAAACATGCTTACAACTGGGTAAATGAGCCTTACTCTGCAGTAAAAACATTTATAAAGCATCCTAGGTGTTGAACCCTGGACCATGTACACTATAGGCATGGGACGTACCACTAAGCCATCTGAGGTATACACACCTATCATGCTCCTGAGACTGCACCTTATACAATATGCATTTCACTGTAATGATCACAAATGGGACAGTGGCCTTGTGAACATATGTACAGTACATTGTAATGTACTGTAGTTTGTGAACCAACACATTCCAATCTACAGATGTATTACTGTTACAAACTAATACGAAATATATATATATATATATATATATATATATATATATATATATATACCAGTGATGTCTGCACATAGATATATATATATACGTAATCCATACAGATTCCCGAATACATTTTTCACCGAATGATTATTGGTGGGCCATATTTAAGTGAAAGTGCTTTACACCGAAAAAGCACTTTCACGTAAGTATGCCTGTTCCGGAGATCGTACTACTGTGCGGGTAAGGGAAAATCCCATTTTCCCCACTGTAGTGTGATCTCAGAGTGAGAATATTAAAGTAGGAAGGTGGGGGCACAGCCCCCCACATGGGAGATGCAGGTGGGCTTGCCCCCTGCATAAATGTAGATTTTATTTTGTTTTTAATGCACTTTAACGAAAGCACTTTTCGGTGAAAAGCGCTTTCGTCAAAGTGTGTTCGGTGATAATGGATTCGGCCTTTTGCACTTCCGTGCAAAAGTCCTAGATCCATATATATATATATATATATATATATATATATATATATATATATATATATAAAATACTGTTACAGCAATGGCCATATATATAAGCATCTATGAACACACTTCGTGACACAGAACCACTCCAAAGGAATTGGAGTGTACACAAAACACATGCAGCTCTGGTATCATAACAATTAATATTAACCTAAGTCACCATAGAAGGGGTGGTTGTTGCGTATGTGAAGATTGGGGTGGGGGAGGAATGATGGGTAATGCAATCATGCCTCAAGGAGGGCATGGGTCGGATGTCCAATAAGTGAACTGAAGGGGCATACATGGAGTATGGGGACAATATAAAAAGGACACAAAGCACGAACCATACTCATTCATAATACACCCTGTCATGTCACATTGTAAAACCTACTTTCAAAAACATATGAACATTAACATGTATCAGCCAAATGTACACCAACTGATTGTCACATTTGTTGTCAGTAGTGTTGAATGTCTATAGTACAATGTATATTCTCAACACCATAACATTTGTGTATATCTCAGATGCCGTAATGGTAAGATCAGTGAGTGTGGTGTTGAGTGTCCCGGGTTCAAGAGCTGTTAGGTTATTTTGAGGGCCAGCATAAGGGCTTTTGGATGCAGGTGGATTAAAGCACTCTTAAGCGGTTGTAAGTGGGTTTCCACGTGTTTGTGCGACGGTAAGCGGCGCTGCTACATGGTAAAATGAGAAGCGCTTCACACTTCCGACCTTTGCTTAACATCGGGCAGAGCACGGGCAAACCTGCTCACAACCGCGTAAATGTGCATTATTCACACTTTCACTACCAGTGCCTACTCTGAGAGGTAAAATAATAACACCTTCCAGGAATAGAACCCACACCCATGTACTCCATCCTCCAATTAACCTAACACTAAGCTGCCTGGGATGTACCTATCCCAGATGTGTATGCAGACAGGTAAAAACTCAAAAGGGAGGAATGTGTTGAAATAGGACAACCCGCCATGTACCCAATTATAGGCGTACGCACATATATATATATATATATATATATATATATATATATATATATATATATATATATATATATATATATATATTTATAGAGAGAGAAAGAGACAGATACATAGAGACATGTCGATATATACAGGTCTACATATATACAGATAAACGTATGCAATAATGTATATAGCTATATATATCTCTATCTCTCTCTCTCTCTCTATATATATATATATATATATATATATATATATATATATATATACACACACACACACACACACACACACACACACACACACACACACACACACACACACACACACACACACACACACACACACACATACATACATGTCTGTAGACAGCATCCGAAGTGGTCACATCTGAGTATAAAATGGACCATAGCAATCACACATTCGGACCTCTCCCCAAACAATATGAACATAACATAGGAAGAATATATGCCAAAACGCTATTACAAATATGTTCTATGGACACAGTCACCAGCATAACTGCATTGACTGCAAATATCCATGACAGAATTACACAGACAGCTTTCATTTTGCAAATCTTTATTACATTCTGATGTTTTGCCAAAAGGATTCAAGGACTAACAGTACCTGCATGCTATACAGGAAGCATTTAATAGTGCCTTAATGAATCAGCCTGCATTTATCATAGTATTAGTCCACTAAGGGATTGGTGTACACATAAAGAACACCCACACACATATAAACGTATAAAAGGGGTTCCTACACACCTGCATGTGCTATGTACACCCAACATCTACCCCACAACCAAAATATATTACATCAATACATACTGTCATATCATAATCAATTATGCAACTGTTGTACAACATCTGCTGAAACCTTAACATAGCTGGACACAGACACACTAACATGGCCCTATGTGAAATAGATGCTGTTATACAATTGAGCAGCTGCTGATGTAACAGTGTTTATATGAACTAATCCCGTTTCACAGGGTTGAAAGGTCCATACACCAGGAAGTTTTACCGAGTACTGATTATAAGCACAGTTTGATACACAGTAACACCAAACTAAATATGTCTGGTAAGCACACTGTAAACCCTCTAACATCATATGCATACCTATGCAGCCTTGAGCTGGTCAAACAACCTGGTCAGCATGATACATATGCAGAAGTATTAGATACAAACAAACCCTGCACAAGTAGCAATGTTCAGAAATATAACAGCAGTACTCACATTTAGACCAACTCCTCAAGCCATTACACACAATATATTACTGTTCATCTCACTACAGCTGTTGCAATGGATTCCAAAAAGACTTCCACGCTGTCTTCATCACAAGTAAGGCAAAGGGACAACGCCCAAGTGGAGTACTCAGTTATACTCCACTGTAGTCATGGTATTGGCTAAGGCAGTAGCAGAGCAGCTGATGTGCATATAATTAGCTACCTAGCAACACCAATTGGCCATCGGAATAGCACATGTTAGTGATCTGTAACTATAAAAGGTTGCCTTGTCCCACATTTAAACCATCTGTATCTACCTGTAGGACAGTACAAAAAACGGAAATAAGAAACGAAAACGAGAAGTACACTACTTAACAATGCCTTTGATTAATAAGACGGTATGTATAACATGTAGTATGTTTGTGTATGTAGTATCTGTACTGTAAGAATTACAGTGTAATCAATGCATAAAGTGGAAATAGCTAACTTGTAGCGATGTATTGTTGAGCAGTAGTAATGCTTGTAGTATCCGGGTCTATATCAAAATATCAAAAGTTTACTTACCTGAACACCTAAACGCCGACACATATTCCACGAACTGCAAATACCCCGAACGCCCTAAACCACGAAATTCAAAAACTCGAAATGTTATAGTTGTCCCATCCCACCACCTGCTATATACTACCTACACAAACAAACTAAATAAACCACATACATACACTAAACAAGACCCTACTCCTAACCCTAAACTAAACCCTACTTCTAACCCTACACTAAATCAGTCATATACCACCAAGTATGCACTTAACTTAACCTGCACCCTAATCTTAAGCTCTGTAACTATTGCACACTTACCTTAAAAAGCTATACCCAAACAAACTAAATAATCCACACACATACACTTAATAAAACCCTACTTCTAACCCTACACTAAATCTAACATACATTGCCATCTATGCACTTACCTTAACCCTCACCCTAACCCTAAGGTCCATAACTATCGCACACTTACCTTATGGAGCTATACCGTAAAGGGCCAACCATGACGAATCGACATTTTGATTTTCGTGCTTCAGGGTGATCGATGTTTTTGTGATTTGATGAAGACGTGGTGGCGTTTAGGTGTTCGGGTAAGTAAACGTTCGAGTTTTTAATATAGACCCTAGTATTCTATGTGTGTGCTGCTGTAGGTCACATGGCACACTCCACATACACCACAAGGGATGCTATGGGCTTGGAACCCACCATTTTGCTTTCAGCCACTGTCAGTGTCAGGAGTGGTCCAACAAGTATGTGCTATAACAGGGGATAGTATATGTTGTTATATTGTAACAGTTGCCATATGCATGGGTGTATAAGTAAGATGAACATGTGAAAGGTGGGCTTACCATGCAAATATGGCGTGCATTGTGGTATATTGTGCCAATAACTGTGTAATGTACAGGTGTCTAGGCAGATCTGCATTCTATTCTACGTGGCAGTTCTGATATGTTATGCAAACAGTAGTTATATCTATTGGCAATTACAATACTCAATGACAGGATACATAGCATTAGTAACCATCTGACAGGTTAGCAGCATGATAGCAAAGATAATTGGAAGAGCCAGGTAACTATCCACGCACATAACCCATGTAATATCCACCTCGCTACTATCATTTGCAAGCAATAACAGCTCTGCATGTGTGCATGTTATGCAAATGTGTAGTGACCCTTGTTACACGGCTGGGCCAAATGGCTATGTGCACACCTACATAGAGTGGATAGTGAGAGTACAAACACACTGGTTGAACTACCAGGTTTGTGTAGCCCAACCTAACAGCTGCCTGCACATACTGTATGTAAGGTAGTGCACAGCACTGGTAATGAAACAGGTTGCACACCATCTTTATTTCCAGTGTAAAATCTGCAGTAGGAGTGTAAGATGTAGGAGACAGCTGCCCATGTGTAAGCCGCATCATAGGTGATGGCTCACATTATCTGATTATATCCTGATCATGTTGATAGTGGCATCAGAGCCTATTGATACATGACTCTGTTTGGGGAGTGGGTGCCTGTGCCCAACAGAGCTCATGGTCCTGGTGGATATGTGAGTATATGCCCAGAGAAGGAAACAGACCTGTAGACACATGCATCATCTGTAATCAACTAACAGGATGTGATGTGCTCCTCAGAGGAGGTTCGCTGCAAAGGGTAGCTACACTGTTTCCATAATAATCAGTGTTGTCATGTCCATAACACAAATAATTACATGTGAGCATCACTGTCTATAACATCTTCATAGGCAATACGTAAACTAAACACAGTACTTGATACTTGTAGTACTGACTGCTCATACAGCCATGTCCACTAGTTAGCATTGGTGTCTCCTAATGTGAGCTTTGTGTATGTGGCCATCCTGGGGGAATGTAATCTCTATGCCATGTACACTGCCAGACCCACCTAACACCATGCCCCACACATTGTCTGGGATGCAGCTACATGGGTAAGCTGGATGGCAGCCCAGTCTACAGCCATGACTGGACTGGACAGACATGAGGTGTAGGTTAACACATGCAACTCATCAACATAACCAACACATACCCTTACCAGAACACAGTAAGGACACCCACACACACACTACTGGTAATCATACACATTCACAGATGCATCTAAGTATCTGTCCGAACAAGTGACCCCTCCCTCAAGCAGGAAGAGACAGACACCGATATACACAAACTGTATGACATAGTATGCATAATTGTGCCACACCTCTGAACACACGACCGGAAACATGCCCAACAGTACTCATTTGTGAGTGCAAACCATAGCACTATGTTACACACCAACCTATACGAGGGCATACATACTGTCAGCTGCCTGTCTGACATGATTAGCCACATACTCATACACTCAAACCACCTATTGATATATACACATGGCTCTGGCATATTCCATGCTGTTGTGCAGGACCTGTGATGCAGTAGCCTGGACAGCATGGAAACACATGTAGGAACTGTCAGGTCTTGTAGGCCATGCAGGTATGTCCCAAGGCCTGGGTAGCATTCTGCTACTGGCCAGAATGATACTGCAGTACAGGGACAAATGGATTGCATTCCACAATTGTGTAGTGTAGTGATGCATGTCGCAGGGTATCCGGTATCTATCATCCTGGGATAATATGGTTGTCAGACCATGATGCTTTGCCAGACATGGCCTGCACCTGTCACCCCTGGGAATTTGGATACAGCCTAGGGCTCATGTTTCCCCTATAGTGCCTTCATCATGCACGGTTCAGGTGAGGGTCCAGTGCTGTTACAGGGACAGCCAAGCAATACACTGCGGGTCTCGTTACACAAGGATATATGTCAGAAACACTATATGGACACACATATGTCAATCCCTAACATGGAGAACATATCTGTGCAGTGGCTGAGACACGTTTCAATGCTCTGGAAAGCACACCTGCATGACCATGTAATAACACATACCTCACCTTTTGTCCATTATCCTTTATTGGAACACACATATTCCTGAAGGATATGTACACCCCTGTGCTAATTGCACTTGTATAACATGAGATGCATTATGCTGAGCAACTACCTTTGTGCCACAGTGGAATTCAAAAAGCACCTTGAGGTACATCACCCACCAGGCCGTGGACTTCCCAACTGCCATAATGTGCTGTAATGGGGAAGAATAGGTCTGAGACAGAACCATACTATTGGCTACTCTCAGCTATTCCACTTAGGAACTGTGAAGACTCCTCATGTACCAACACCTGCGCTCAATGCATGTTTGATTCCATTGACTCCACTGACCTTGATCACAGTAGTCACACAAACAGGGATAACAGTATGCTACACATAGTTAGTCTCCAATGCCAATGTTATGTTCCCTAAGAACAGAGAGGTGAGTGCCATGGCACCCATGCAGATGGACAATGCATGTGCAAATGCTGAATACTACACAAATGAACCTTAAGCAGTCACATATGTGCAGTGATTGTGCCGTTGAAACAGAATCAGGAGTCAACCCAACACAAACAAGTAGGCAAACTGGTGGTACCATGCTTTAAACTGTACCACAGAAGGTTGTAACTGTTGCAAGAGTGAACAAACATGAGTATAGGTGATCCCTGTTCAGCCTCAGTAAGATGCAGATACACCATATGAAACCATGCAAAGCTAACATGAAACCGATCAGCCACATATTATGAGGCCAAGTATAGAGCATTCTATAGCTGTGTCATTAATCGTAATGGCAATGACAAGACCTGCCATGCTGCACAGCACTATGTCATGGGAAGTACTGCACCTACAGAAATAGCACCCGCCCATCTTGATAGGGCATTGGAGAACCTAAACCCACGCCCACCCCTCCCACTCCCAACAGGTACTCTTAGTAATATATCCATGTACAGTACAGGGCCCCTGTACTAACGACTATGCAGCTACAGGCTGCACTCTCTAATGCCATACATACAGCTTTCATGGGACCTGTCAACATCCCAGGATGTATCCTACACAAATATAAGAACATTCAGCTATGCACATACACATCATGTTCAATCATAGCTCCATTGCAGGCTGTGTACACACCGAATGGTGCACAGCAACAGTTATCACACCCCACAAAGGGGGAGACACCATTGACAATGGGACATAGTGCACAACTACCCTGCTGAGTCTGGTCTGTACAGCCATGAACAGTGGTCAATGTAATTAATGTACTCGGTACAGATGTAGATGACAGTAGGGTTAATTCATACTGCATATCATGACCTTGCCAGGTCGTAAGACACCATCAACCATATTGTGTTCCAGCTACACTCAGTAAACTAGGTTCATAGGTTCATAGGCAGGTACTAGGCTATCGGCCCAAGAACCTATGTAAGCCTAGCCAACAAGGTTCCCTGCCTTATGCCACCCAAGAAAGTTATTTTCCTGTGCCACTGTCGAGCAGAGACACAGAAGTGATCCCTGGGGTGTATTTCCTATTTCCCATTTCCCATCCACTCCTCAAGATTATTCTTGAAGAGTGCTAATGAAGAACTTTGCTTGACATAGATGGGTAACCTGTTCCAGAGTATGGGAAGTCTCTGGGATTGGAATCTATCCCTCCAGCATGTCCTGTTTATTGTGGTGACAAGGTTTAGGTCCCTAGAGTGTGTAGCTCAGAGGGATTGGGATTTCTTTAGGTGTAGCATGTCCAACAGCTCAGGGTTTGACATAGCTTTATATGTTAGGCAGAGATCACCTCAGAGTAGGCGATATGCTACAGAGTAAAGCTGGAGTTTTTTGAGGCGGTCAGTATAGGGAATTTGTTTGAAGCCAGTAATCTTCTTTGTGAGGTACTTCTGTGGCCTTTCCAGCTGCTGCAGATGTCTTGTGAGTACATTCCAAAAGGGGCATTGTACTCTATAATGGGTCTAATGAGTGTCGAGTAGAGGGAAACAATTACCTCTTTTTTCCTGGATGGGAACCCTTTTATGATGAGATGTGCCACGTAGAAGGACTTCCTGACTACTGTGGTGATGCGACTATCAAAGGAGAGACTACTGTCCACCAGGGTCCCAAGGTCTCTTATCACACATTTGGTGTTAAGTAGATTGCTGCCTATGTGGTAGTTCATGGGTACATAGTTTTTACCAAAGGGGATGACACTGCACTTTTTGGCATTGAGCTTGAAGCCATGGCTCTAACACCAGGCATCTGTCTCAGCGAGGCCCTTCTGTATGATGTCCACATCATTTGGGGACTTGACTATGGCCCCTAGTTTGCAGTCATCTGCAAACTTTGTTAGCCAGAGGCCTTCTGTGTTAGCCTGTACTTCAGAGAAGTAGATATCAAACAGGAGAGGTTCCGGGACGGAACCCTGTGGTACTCCACTTGTCACTGCTTTGAGGTCAGATTTGGAATCTGCAACTTTTACAGTGTGGGTTCTGTTAGTGAGCCATTTGGCAGCCCATCTTGTGATGTAGGGATGTATATCTAGTTTTGTGAGTTTAGCTATAATTCCAGAATGGAGGATGGTGTTGAAAGCCTTGGCGAGGTCAAGATAGGCTGTGTGAACCACCTTACCCTCATCTACAGCTTTGGTGACTGCCTCAAAGAAGTCGATCATGTTCAGGAGGCATGATCTGCCTTTCATAAACTCGAACTGGGTGGGATCCAGAGTTTGGAGGTTACCAATGTCTTTGTTTATGAGTTCCATGATGATACGTTCCATGGCCTTGCAGACCAAGCTCGTCAGGCTAATAGGCCGATAGTTCCCGGGATCAGTAGTGACTCCCCCTTTGTGGAGTGGGATAACTGTTGCTGTGTGCCATTCAATGGGCACAAAGCTTGATGCGAGGCTATTATTCAATATGGTGCTTAAGTGGGGAGCCAGTTAGTTCTGAAGTTCGTGTACAACACAGCCTGGGATGTTGTCTGGTCCCATGGATGCTGTATTTTCGGCTTTAGACAGTGCAGCTTTAACCCACCTAGTTGTGATTACAGGGACTCAGCATTCTTCCTGTATAGATATGGGCCCTTTAGGGGGTGAGGGGGGGGGGGTAAAGTTAGCACTGAATCCATCTGCAAGGATGTTGGCAATATCAGTTGGTTCTGTAATTTTCATGTCTTTGTTCTACAACTCAGAGCAGATCTGGGTGTTGCCATCAAGATTCTTGACATAGTTATAGAATGCCTTGTGGTTGTCCTTAGAATTAGTGGATATTTTGTTTTCATAGCTAGCTTTGGAGGATCTTATAAGGGATCTCAACTTCTTACTGAGGCCGACCAGGGAGCTCATGGGATTCTACTCTCTTTTGCAACAGTTTCTTCCTTCTGATGTATGGTTTGTTTATGGCAGGGGACCACCAGATTGGCTTCCTTTTTTGGAGGATAGCATCTTGGTTCTGTTTGAGCTACCACGATCCATGCACTTGTGTAAGTACTTATAGAGTGCATTTGTCTTTCATGTCTCTTTTCTTGTAGTCCAGGGAGGTATGTCTCAGCAGTTGTAACTGTATTGTCCATCGGCGTGGGTGTCATGAAGTTCACCACTTCTGTCTTAAGAAGCATGAATTTGGCTTTGGAGAAATTCTTTACCATGGTTTCCTTAATGGGGGGAGGGGGTGGGGGCGGGATATGGATATCAAGGGTGATTAGCTTATGGTCGGATCGGACCAGCGAGGAGTTGACTTCAATGTTGGTAATGAATAGGTGAAGGATATTTTTGCCCCTGGTCAGGGTGTGGATAAGTTGATCCAAGGCATTGGAGTTTATGAATTCCAGAAAGCGTTGAGCTAAGGAGTTGGTACATGAGTAGTTTTCCCAGTTAATGGTGGGTAGTTGAAGTTTCCCATTATTAGGGTGTTTGGCTAAACCCTAATAACTTCCAGTACATCAAGAAAAGAGGAGTGGGAATCCTGGGGCATGGTGGGGGATCTGTAGCAAGCTACAATTTGGATTGCAGTTTTGCCCAGAGTTAGTTGCACTTGGATAACCTCAGATGCATTATGCTGAGCAACTAGCCTGGAGGTGTGGATATCCTTAATGAATATGGACACACCTCCACCTTTGGTGTTTCGGTCCAGGTTACATAGCCGAAATGTGGTTGAGTTATAGCCTGGTAATGCAGGGGTGCTCTCTGGAGCCTTCAACAAGGTCTCAGTCACTGCACAGATATCGATGTTTTCCATTTTAAGGAGTGCCTCGAGTGAGTGCATTTTGAGATTGAGACTTCTAGCATTGAGTAGCATTACCCTCAGTTATTGCTTGCCTGTTCCTGTTACGGTGGTGAATTTGCTATTTGAACCTTGCCTAAAAAAGGCACTATAGGGGCAGCAAGACCCTTAGCTAGTATCCGGAATACCAGGGACAACAGGTGCAGGCCATCTGTGGCAAAGCATCATGGTCTGTCGACCATGTCATCCCAAGCAGACAAATACTGGATCCCCTTAGAATGATGCCAGAAGCTAAGCCAATTGTCGAAGTCAATCATTTTGTCCTTGTACTGTGGTATAATTCGGGGTGATGGCAGAATGCTACTCAGGGCTAGGGCCATACCAGCCTGGGCTACAAGATTGGAGAGCTCTTCCATGTCTCTTTTCATGTAGTCCAGGGAGGTATGTCTCAGGTCATTCACACTAACATGGACAAAGACAGAGTCATATTTGTACTTGTTGTGAAGTGACCTGAGTGCGTGGGTTATGTGGCAGATCCTGGCACCCGACAGGCAACTGACAGTAACCTTCTCCTTGTTTAGCCTGGTGAGTGGGACATCAGTGTGCCTGACTATAGAGTCACCTATAACTAGTGTGTTGTATACGTTGTTTTGCCTTTTTGGCTGGGGTTGAGTGGCACACTGAGTCTGTGGGCTATGTGTCATTTGGGTTGTGTTGGGAGATAGAGGTTGCTTGCGTTTCTGCTTTGGAGGTTTCTATTGCTTAGACAGGTTATTACTGAGAGCCTCCACAAATGTTTTTGTGTTACTATGTGTTGATTTTAGAGGTGTAGATTTAGTGAGACTATCTGATGAGTGTGGTGTGCAAATGTTTACCTTCCCAGCATGACTGTCAAGTTCAGTCTTGGTTGGAGAGTGCTTTACCTCCAGTCTGGCTAGATAAGTGCATCTCTCACAGGTTGTAGTGCTTGGTGTTAGGAGGAGAGGGTTGTCTGTGTACATGAGACAATTTCTACATTGCCTCAAGATGGCCAGATTCATCACATCAGGAAAGAACACTGAGGGCTGACCCTTGGACATGCCTGAATAGAAAACTATTTTCCTCTAAATAAGTGAGGAAAGTGAGTACAAGAGCTGTTTTTCTCTAAGCAAGTGAGAAAAGTAAGTACAAAAACTGTTTTCCTCTAGGTAATGAGGAATATTGAGTGCTATAGTAATTAATAGCTTATTTGGTGCTTACAAGTTCTGAACAAGTGCTGAGCATGAATAAGCAAAATTAATTGCTAAAACTAAGAATCTGTATCTGCACTAGACAAGTTACAGGACAGAAACAAGTGCAAATGCAGGCTTTCAAATCAGAAAGTTGAGAGAGATGGAAGATTGCCCAAATGGCCAATAACTACAATTTCTGGGCCAGAACCACTCCTTATGTGGTAGACAGGTTACCTAGTGCTTACCACTCCCACTGATAAGCTAGAAGGCTTCCCTCCAACACAGAAAGGCTTGGGGGGGGGGGGGCTCAGAATCTTACATACAGTCCTGGATACAGCAAATCTGTATTTGGAACACTAGTACAGGAAAGGTAGGGAACAGGCTTACATTTATATTGTTTTTTTACAAAAAAGTAGCATAAACAGTAGTAAAAACAATTCACATGCAGTGCAAGCTAGCACACTTGAGTATGTAGCAATATAAGACCAAACAAAGTTTAAAAAATGCAATTAAATTAAAAAGGACTAAAAGCAAGTGCAGAAGGAGTTTATCAGGTACAATGTGGTAAAGAGATGGGACTGAGGGAGTGTCCCAGATCAAATCTACAGTGGCCCGGGCAACTGCAAAAGCCACCAAATTTAAACTACAAACCAAAAATAGGGAGGGTGGGTGGGAAAAAAACAGTTTCAACAGAGATCAAAGCAACAAGTAACAGTACAAACTCTAAAACCAAAACAATATACCCAGCTCTGTATATTTGCAGATCAGTCTGTCAGAACAGGGAGACAACAGTTTCAACAGAGACCTAAGCAACAATTAACAAACTCTATATCCTAAATAAATATACTCAGCTCTGTATATTTGCAGATTGTCTGGAAGGCAATCTGTCAGAACACAGGTTCCAGCAATTAATACACGTATGTCACAGGAGTGTTTGGCAACTGGACTTCTGTCAGAACCCACACTACAGAGGGTGTCCGATGAATACATGCACATCAAACCAGTGCCAGCTACAGTAATACAGGGGTCATTCCTGGTACTTTGGTATCTATACCACATACACTAACACAGAAGGCATCAGCCTATTGATGTCTGCAAATGACTATGAACTAGGAGCAATAGTCGCCTCATTGTGTGCTGCGTTCAACATACAGAAGGGCCTTAGTGTGTCAGATGTGTGGTGTGTGATGTATGGCCAGAGTCATATGGCCAGAGTCTGACAGCTAAGTATTGCATTGTCATCCCCTATGTTACAAACCCTGTCCTCATTAACTCCCACCTAGGCAGCGGTCAACATAATGGCAACGGTATGAGATGCAGATGGACAGTACTTCCCTTTGATAGTTACGTCATCACAAAAGACAGGTAGCCATATGTGGCACCCCTAATCATGACAGGCTGCCATCCAGGAATAAAGAGAACTGCTCAGCCATATTCATCTCCCATGTGGCCCATAATAGATCACATATATCCTTTAAGTGTGAATGCCCATGTTTACATGGCCTACGCTGGCCTTCACAATCCCTAGCTGCACTATGTAGCATGCAGCCTATCCTGAATCAAGCCATGTCCAACCCACAGGTGTTGGACATGCTACACTTAACATATCCTGATCCCAAATAAACACATATGTCATTGACATCCACCTGTCTAGTACAAGGATCACAACATGCCTGACAGATCCCTGTCCCATACACTTAACATAGTCTTGCCATACTATGCATTCCTGTCCAGCAGAGCTGCACATCTCCCCTCTCTGTGACATGGCGTGATGACTGCATGCCAAACATATCAGTAACCATGTGTATCTATTCTGTGGCACTGCTTGAACTGGACACTGAATATTACCTGTCCATTGCCTACAGCTAGTTAACCTGTCTGCCTAGGCTCATAAATGGCCCAGAGCATATAGCCTACCACATCACTATGACCATACATGCCATAGTTGATACCTAACCCTGCGAATGCCATCAGGCTAGCTATTGTCCCATGTGTTACACATGCACGATGCAGGCAATACATGGCAGGATGCTACACAGCTGTACAGTGCCATGTAGATGTATATGGAAAAACACATACATGCTTGCAAGTCTGCAGGGTCACAGGTCATGTCCCTAACGGCTCTGTATGACTATATATGTGATATATACACAGCATTAAGGTGAGTTGTATTAATGTGAACACATCCAGACATGTGCTGATAGGTAAAGACACCACAACAAGCAAAAATACATGCCCACGTCAAGACATCATCCACATGGTGTATGAGCAATGTCATCACATGACACACACATATATGGCAATAACATCACATCACCAGTAGGTGTCAAATGTGTATGACTTATACATGTCAGTGGTGTTAATGCCATGTAGATCTACAAAGACGTATTTGTAAACTTAATAAATGTGATACCCATGTATGCTCAGCTGTACTGCTGTACTTCTCTGTGAGTTACTGTGGCCTTTCTCCATTGTTATGTCTTCCAGGTATGCCCCGTACCCACCTGCTGCCATACAGCCACTTGGAGGATGAGGTCCTCATCCCATACCTCCTCAACAACTGCACAGTGCTCTTCAGCCATGTACCACAGGAAGCACAGCAGCGGGATGCCCTGTGGGAGGAACTCTGAAGGAGGGTAAATGATGTTGGTGATCACAATCCCACCTACCAGCAGGTGCACTGCCAGTGCACTGACCAGATAAGATGGGCAAAACAGCATGCCAATGCAATTGCCAGGGAAGAAGGTGCAACAGGAGGGGGGCCACTCACCCAGCCCCCGCTCACACCTACCGAGGAGCAACTGGCCATCCTAGGGACACCTACAGGCCTCCATCCACAAGCATTAGCTGTTATTGTGGAGGTGGGTGTCTCTCAACCACCCAGCCTGGAGTTGCCTGGTAAGTCACTACTGCACATAAAACACAACCATATATCACATAGTTACATGTGTTACTGTACAATATGTAATGTAACATCATATGCAAGGCATGTATGCACATATGCCACATACCATAGTCTGCTACTGCATGTATGCACGATGTGCTTACTCCATAGGATAGTGTATTGTACTGGCTTATGTGCTAACATAGACATTGCACCCTGTAGTTACCACACAGGTGTGGATATTCTTATTGCTGTGACACCCCTGTTTAGGTACCTCTGGCATTTTGCAGTGACAGCAGCCTGTGTCAGGTGAGATCGTTATTATTTGCCAGGCTTGATACTGCATGGAACATATTAATTGCATGCTATCTGCCATAACACACATACGCATAATGTATGGTGGTCCTGGTAATGGACACTGGTCAGACCTGCAATGCATCACACTGTTTACTTATGTGAAACAATTGTAGACTATTTGAAACACCTACACTAAACCTTCCAAACTGTCATTGCCAGATATGTGGACAACAGTGAATACAATAGTGGAGGTGTGTTCCACTGTAGGAACAGGTACTACATATCGGCATTACACATGTTGGGAATATGAACAGTACTGTACAGAGAGCATATGTGTGCACACACACTTAATATGTTGGAGCTGGAGTATGGTTGGCCCACAGGATACACCCTTGCGGAGTATACCCTTGCTATGAATGTCACACAATGTCATGTGCTATCAGACATGTTCATGACATGTAGTGGGCTGAATGCAATGCTGGTCAACTATCCCGTGAAACAAGTCTCACATCCTATACATGCCACTCTTTGTCTGCATAACCCTGCCCTCAGTAGAGCATATGGCATCAATGGGTTTATGTCATGTGGGATAACGCTGAAATGTAAAAGGTGATGACCATCATAACCATTGGACTGCACATGTGTACACATGGCCATGGTGGATGGCCAGAGACATGAAGCAAAGCACACAGTAGAAGTGATGTACATGTATCTACACCCTTTTGTACATTGGCTCAACACAGTACAACTATGGCCTTTGTGTAATGGTGCTATTGCAGATGTGAAACACTAAACAGCTGACAGGCCTGTGCACAGCTTGTGTAGGCATAACATGAGACCACCACATAATATGTCCTGAACATCTGGAGTGTGTCACGACATGGAAGCATACACCTATACAGTATCCAAATACATACATGTGTTGCACAACATACACATATATACACATCCTGCCACAGATGCAGTAGATTCACCTTGCTGGTGTCAGACATCACTGCCATGCCTGCTCCTTGTGTGTGAGGTACACATATGACATGTGGGACATAGAGAACTTGTACGTTAGCCATGTGTGGGCATAGTTGGCAGGTATCAATAATATGGTTGCAGATGTGCAGGGGTGTCATCCTTATACCCTACTGTGACCTGTGTCACACATTCAACATTAAGGTTTATTGTGTATACACCTTGGTGATTCGGGTCACATTCCACATTAGATATGTAATATATGTGAACATAGTCATGGCTATGAACCGTGCCAGTAGCTCACACTGTATAGCAATTGTGAAGCCACACGATGCCATGCAATGGCTATGCACATCAGCTCAATGTGCAGTATGTCCCTGCATATATGTACGGTGGACAGACAACATTGCATCAGCTGAAAGCCCTTGTTAGTATAACATGTACCTGTAGTGGGACACCATTACTGTACTGTAGATTGGAAAGGACACCATTGTGTTACACATGTATGCATGTCATTCAACACGTCAGCAGAAGACATGTTATACTACATGTGACTAGCAAGGTCATACGCCACACAGCAGGCTGGTGTACTGTACACCTGTGCTGGTCTGTGGCACCATTGCAAAGTAGGGACAGCCATGTTAAACGTGTGTACAGCCACATGCACAATGTCTACACTCAGCTCAGGGGTAGGTGGAATAATGTTGAACAGACATGCACTGCTTTGGGAGAGATATGCAAGCTAGGGCTCAGGCAAACATAGTATGTAGTCGACATACCCTACTGCTCATGTCCTCACACATAGGGGTGATGGCCAACAAAAGCATCATTGGCAGATGTACAAAGGTTGGCGATGGTCCATTAACATGTGGTGTATGTTGTACACACCATGGCAGTGCAGTGCAACAGTGCAAAGTACATGCATTGTGTTGCAGGTATGGAGCATAGGCTACTAACACAAAGGGTGCAATACAGTTATGTATGCTAACCACCACTATAATTATGTATGGTGCATGCCATTTGCTATACCACATGCATGCTGTTGTGTTCAACCCAGGGATGTATGATTACCACTATAATTGCCTAAGCTGGAACTATAACTGTCTATGCTGAATGCCATCTGCCATATCACATGCATGTAGCATGTGTGTCTGTGTGTGTCTGTGTGTTCTACTCTGTGTGTCTCTGTGTTCTACTTTGTGTGTGTGCGTGTGTGTGTGTGTGTGTGTGTGTGTGTGTGTGTGTGTGTGTGTGTGTGTGTGTGTGTGTGTGTGTGTGTGTGTGTGTGTGTGTGTGTGTGTGTGTGTGTGTGTGTGTGTCTCTCTCTCTGTGTTTGTGTGTCTGGTATAACTTGTAATGTACAGTTCTTGTTTTCCCCTCACAAGTGTTGATGTAGGTGCGTTGCCCTCCTGTGGTCCACCTGATATTAGTGTCACCACAGACTCTAGCAGTGACGATAGTATGATTGAGGCACAGACAGGGTTGTCAGGGGCTGAATCTGTGCCATTGTTTGCCATTTCACCGGTCTCCCCTTCATCCTCACACACAGTTCCCCTGCCTGCACATACCCCATCACCACCAGCCATAGAGGAAGGACAGTTGGCGGGTTTTAGCATGGAACAGGGAAGTGTGGTGACTATGGAAGGTGTGCCTGCACACCATGCTCCCAGTCAACAGACAGGTGATGTCCCCCACAGTTATGTGCCCAGTGCTGCTCGTAGGAGGACCACTGGCCAGTATGCCTCTGCAGGACCAAGCACATCAGCTGGTGTCACCAGACGCATATTTCAGGCTGTAATGGAGGCACAGGCACATGCTGAATGGCACAACAGAGACAGTCTGAGGCTTTGGAGAGCTGCTGTCCGTGCATTAACCAACAACATCCAGGCACTTGCAAATGCTCACCATCATCATGCAGATGTAATGGATAGAAGATTGGGTGACATGGTGTGAGTCCTTGACTGTAGCATGTCAATCCTTGAGCATGAAATGTCTCTGCTGGAAATGTTGTGGAAGCGAGGCATTGAGCACATGGACGTAGGCCAGCTACATCACCTGTTGAAGGTCTACGTGAACATGCTACTGCACATATCCCTCCCATAGTGGTGGTAGCAGCAGCAGTGCTGCTGGTGCTGTGCAGTCCACACCAGGACACAGCAGGCCACGTGCACATGGTCCTGGATGTTCCCAAGAGGGACACAATTCCAGTGAACGTGTCATCAGATGGTACCCAATGTGGATCTCTGCCTGGTAGTGCCCGTGCAACCCCTGTCAGGCGCAGGTCACATGGCCGTGGCTGGACACTGTGAACTGTGAAACCTGACTTGTACAGTCTTCAGCTGTCAATATTACCCCTGTGTAGGCCAGCCTCATGCCAGACCTGTGTGCATGCATACACACACACACTGGAAACAAATGTAGGGCACCTCAACACACACATGCATAACATCCACAAATGCCCAATGATATCACAGACCCTAACACATATGCATGATGTCATCCAATGGCACAGCCTAGGCTTCTGGCAAACATTATCACCCTGTGCATATGATGATGCCTGTGCTGCATCCCTGTCATCCACACCATTGATGCAGGGACATGTTCATATGGTCTGATGCACAGGATGAACAAACTAGGTAGACAGATGTAGGATAATATTGTTGAGTAGTGTTGGCAGGCAGCAGATATAGCATGTATTGTGGTTTTGGAAAGCATTTTGTACATTTGACAGCATGTATCATGTATAACAACACTAACAGCATGTTGATCCTTACATTCTGCTTTCCTCTTTCAGGTGTACATGCACGTGCCGGGGGATGTTGATGTATGTGCAAGTCCCATATGTACATGTTGACTACCCACAGGTCAGTATAACAATACCTGCATGCACTTTGTAGCTTCCACAACACAGCTATATTCTCCCATGTTTTAATTATGTTTACTGTTCTAATGATCCAAGTGCATGATAGCTGTGTAGTAAGCAACTGTGTTCAGAACTGTCGCATCCATAGTGGGTGACATCACACATATAGTTACCTGGAGCACGGAGTGGGTACAAGTGTGGTATGCTGGATGACAATGGTAAAGGCCAGTGAAAATAGTGGCATCACATTGGGAAGCAGTAATAACCACTGCCATGACAGCATGCAAACACAGACACACCCACACACTCAGGGAGTCCAGACACAGTAACACACACTCTGACACACACACACAGTTGCCAGTGTTCGGATGTCAACCCCTGCCTATGTGCATATCATCATTATAGTACTAAGCAATTACAAGATGTGCCACAGAGATTACACATGTACAGGTAGTTGGAATATCCTAAGATCGAGGACATCGACAGGGAAACTAAAGTGCAGTGAGTGTATGTGGGGAGGGGGGGGTCTATCAGTAGGCTATATAACAACAGGTCACACCCCAGGGTGTACATGTTAACAGGTGTTGTTTATGCCCATCTACATTTGATGTTATCAACAGGCATGCTGCACTGCTTTGAGTGGATGCGGGGAAGGGGAATTAACATTCCACTATGGTAACATACAGCCTCACTCCAGATACTGGCCAGCCATACACACACACACACACACACACACACACACACACACACACACACACACACACACACACACACACACACACACTGGCATTCACAAGGATATACACCTAT
>NC_056733.1:1199220718-1199225718 GCF_019279795.1 Protopterus annectens
TTTTCAGTACTGTGGAATACCTGTGGTAGGATATACATTATAGACTCCATGCAACATGTGTACATCCCAGATGGCTTAGTGGTACGTCCAGTGACCTTAGTGTACTTGGTCCGGTGTTCAGGACCTGCAAGCCTTGTTGATAATGTCAATTAGGACTGCATAAAACACTTTAAAGCAGATTTAAGCAGGTGTAAATGTGTTGTCGTGACAGTAAGCAGCAGGTACAAGCAGGTAACAGTCATGTACGAGCCGCAGTACACTTGGAATGCCCTTCTTTGGCAATCCTGCTGATGTCACCCACCTACGAATACACCTCTAGGAGTGCTGTAACCCAGTATTCTCCATAGCACGTGCTGTAACTGCGTATTGCTGTAGTGTGTAAAGCTAGTTAGGTAGGGGTTCTATTCTGAGAGAGTCCAAGTGTGTGTGTGTGTGTGTGTGTGTGTGTGTCTCAGTCTGCCTGAGACAAGAACAATGCTTTTTAGAGTATGCACACTCTGTACAATTCACATGACCACCTTTGGCAACCCTGCTGATGTCACCCAGGTAGGAATACACCTCTAGGACTGCTGTAACCCAGTATTCTCTGTAGCGCGTGCTGTAATTACGTTATGTTGTAGTGTAATAAACTAGTTAGGTAGGGGTTCGATTCCAGGACATGGCAGGTGATGTGTTACTGCCATCGCATCCCTGACTGGATATATGTCAGAGCCTGTGTAGAGGTGGCTGTGTGTGTCTAATCAGTGGACATGTTGGGAAGCGGAGTTTGTAGTTTTCCTATATGGCATCCATCGTATGTCACAATGTCCACCTCACGAGGAGTACAGCTGTCAATCAGCCACGGGACTGTGTTGGCAAGCTATGCCCTACATCTGGCAAAAGGCCTGGTGAACAAAGTATGCAACACTACTAGTAACTGGAATATGTTCTGAACCCATGTGTCATACACAAACACACTTGCCTAGAATATCCCGTTATGTAGCTAGTACCCTGCACATTTGTGACAGTTAGTAGGCATGGTGTGATTGCAGTGGGCTGCAGAGGACATGGCACCCTGTACAGCAGTACAATAGGCACATAATTGCAGACAATGTTCCTTTACTATGTTCCCCACTCGATGCCTGCAACATATACATATGTGGTAACTTCAAATGTGATCCACAGAGGCCATATAATGCTGTACACATGTGCCCTGTATGGACCGATGCCACTGACATGAGGGAATACCTGTATCATGCTATCAATGCAGGTGCATGGTCAACCTTCTGATTATAAGCAGGTTCTGCCGCAACAGGCCAGTATTGCCATATTGGAGGATAACAGTCTGTGTACACATGTGCTGGCCAAATCAGGTTCACCTGTACATCACTGTACATTACTGTGGGACATGCACATCCAAAGCAATATCCATGTCAAGGACTATCAAACACAGACATGGCATGCATTGCAAAGCTATGGCCATACAGAATGGTATCCAGGATGTCAGGGTGGTTCATACAATACCCCTCTGTGTGGGACATTGCAGACATTATACCCCTGTACCACACAACACACCATTGTCAGGTGGCATGATGCCAAGGATTAACCCTCACAGAGCCTTGTGCAGCCAACTTGCACAGATGACCACTACACACCCATGAAGCAATGCACACATGCATGTCAGTACTGGCACCTTGTGTCTGCGTGTGGGGTGTGATGCTCCCAACCACAGTCACTCCCAGTATAACTCCCATTGGCATACCAACAGATGTCAAACACGTTCACATGCCCTAACCCATAGCACCTCCGGATATCCCCTTTGGTGCATGTAGTACCTATGCATTACTGCAATGTGGCAAACTATATAGTTAGGGTGTGTATATGTGGGCCTGGCAAAGAGTGTCAATGTGAGTCCATTATAAAATGTGGTTGTGTTGACAATGACATCCGTTCATGTGACAGCCACACCTAATGTATGTCTACTATGTCTCTGTTGCAGATGTCACTCACCAACACACATATGTGTTTCTACAGCACACTAACATGTCAGCTTTGTGGCACATGGAGTAACTGCATGCACTTGTAATAGTAATGACTAGTCGGTCAGGGGTCTGACCCCTGTATTGATATGTATGTGACAGACAATGCTTAGGTTTTAGTCTCCAAGCCCTTCTCTGATGTACTTTGCCTCTGTCTGTCCCTCCTACACTCTCTCTGGTGGATGTGGAAGTGTACACCTACTCAGCTGCAGCTTGTGCAACGTAAGTGTTGGTCATGATCAGGTGATGGCCTCTGCACCTATTGCAGTCCTCCTCTAGCTGATTGCATGTGGAACAGCTATGATAATGTTCCCATAGCCTTTCACATGAAAAACACAGTACAATATCCAGAGACATCGTGTTGGTGTTTGCCCATGAGAGTCGCTGTGAGTGGTACCTGGATCTGGTGTTTGGAAATGGCATCACAGATGATATCTGGATGTTCCTCAAACAACATTCCCAGTGGGGAAATAGCCCACAGACAGGAGGGTGATGTGCCAGACATGACTACAGCATGTAAGTGTAGCTATGCTTCATTGAGACTACTGCCTGTTAAACAAGTTATGTGTGGTAATGGCTGTTCTGCATGTTTTACAACTGACAAAACAGTGCTCTGTTCATGATGGACCCCATCTGTAGGGCCATCTGTGGACTGGTCAGTGTGTGGAACCATTTTTTCCTGTGTTACTCACAGAACACACATATGACAACAGCAGGGGCATAGTGTGAGAATTGCAGCCAGTACATGGTGATAGTGATGTGTTACTGCCATCGCATCCCAGACTGGACATATGTCACATGGAACAGTGTCATGACAGACACTGTCTGGGGTTCCAGTGACATGCCAATAATGGACCACTGTTCATAGCTGCAGTCACACGTCTTTTACACTTTGTACAGATGTCATGCAGTGTATATAAATGTGTTGTGCTCCCTCTGCAAATGTATACCATCTGTTGTGTTGGTTTGATGGTCATATCTATGCATGCTGTTGTAAGTAATCCTGAATGCTGTTGACTATTAGTAAGTCATATATGTGTTTAAACTGCAACACCATAGGCTGTATGTGTTTGGAGGTCCTGGCAGAACCTCCTGTCCCACTTCAGCTGGCCATGGCATCGGGCACCAGCACATCTGGGGCCCAGCCTTGGACCGCCACCTCTGTTGGCTCTGCACCACCTTCTGGTGGTACCGCCACTGAGAATGGGGCTTGTCCCCCCTGGGAGCAATTCCAGGCAGGACCATATCCGCTGTCGTACGGTCCCAGATGTGGTGTGTAGGGGGTGCTCAATAAGGGGGTCTGAGGTCAGATACACCAGCTCAAGGGCAGATTGTTGCATTTACAGGGTGAGGCTGCCCCTTCTAGACAGCCACCAGCACTGCCACCTTTGCAGCTGTTTTGGTGCAGTGGTGGTTGCCCATGGCTGGGGACCTCCATCCCACTATTTACATGTGGGGGCTCATGGGCTTGTGAATGCCAAACACCCTTCCCCATCCGAGGTTTATCCCCCACATGTGTCATATACTGACCCTGAATGCTGTGTCGTCTGTCATCCTACCCTATCTATCCTCCACAAGCATGCCTACTCTCCCTCCCCCACATCCCACTCTCACCCTACAGAAACATAAGGCCAGTCAGTTCCTAGAACAACATTTGCCCCATACATAACTGTCCATTTCACACACATGTCCACTGGACACATGTAACCCTTTTAATATGCATCATAACATACTCCAGCTGTCCTCACTCCAGTCTCCCAGGTGCACTATCCTAGTATGCACATGACTCCTAAATGTTCCAGGTACACGTGATGCGGACGACCCCATTATACACACAGCACTACCGGTCCCTCTATGGTTACCAAATTTACTTTTATCATGATGATGATGTCACACACAGCACTTTGCAAGAGTACTGTTCTCACATAATGATTGGACAGGAACTGTTGTGTTAATGTAAATAACATGCACAGAGTGATGTATACAGCCAATGTACAAATGTTTGCGTGTATGAATGACACATGTCTGTCTGGAGGAGTCTTGATATTACATACGACAACACCACTACATAATACAGGCATCACTGGTGTTTTCCTTTTCATTCATTTGTAATGCTTCATTGTCACATGGTATATTCCTGATATATCTCTATATATGTATGTACCTATATGCTGGACATAAACACTCACACATACATCTACATGATGGAATACATTTCCTATACTGTTGAATGACTGCTCTGGATGATATGTTTGTGATAAGGTCTGATGTCTGTATATCTGCCATGGCCTATTGGTAAATCACATTAGCTGTGTGTGCATGGTCCTGGTTTTGAGCCTTGCAGAGGCCATTTATTTTGTTGCATGGCAGAACAAGGCCATTGGATATGGAGTGACTACGGCACATTAAATTAGGTGTGAGTGGGTGTGCATGGGTTTGCATGATGCTAAGCAATGCTAACCTCTGGTTACAGTTTCTTACACTCATTTAGCCTCTACATTGCTTTACCAGTGTAATACTCGCATACTGGTGGCCAAACAGGCTTACACTCGCTTGCTCCCACACATGCAAATGCACTGCATTTGGTGTTTGCATCTGACACTCACACCCCTGGGTGGGAGTGCGGACTATGATATTACCTTGTGATGACTATTACTTTGGAATACATGTTTACAGTATCGGGAATGGCTGCCTATTAGGCGACGGCATGCCGTTCGACTGTATGTAATCAGTGGCCTGTCCAGGGTTTGATCATATTATTGCTGTGTTCTTCTTACAATCTGCACCCATCTGGCTAATACATGGGAACTGAGGCTATTCAATACAAACAGGTAAACAGGTTTAGGAACCCACATCCTTCAGCATAGTCATGCTACTGCATACCTAATATTCTATCAACTTTCTAAGGTTGTCAGTGGAATATGTGCTTCCTGTCCCTATCAGACCTCTCATATGATTTGGAAAATTACAAACTGAATCAGG